>NW_027284960.1:0-257500 GCF_040894005.1 Engystomops pustulosus
CAGAGAGAGGGACAGGAGAGACATCTGGAGTGATCAGGATAGAGCAGGATGAGACAGACATCCACAGAGAGAGGGACAGGAGAGACATCTGGAGTGATCAGGATAGAGCAGGATGAGACAGACATCCACAGAGAGAGGGACAGGAGAGACATCTGGAGTGATCAGGATAGAGCAGGATGAGACAGACATCCACAGAGAGAGGGACAGGAGAGACATCTGGAGTGATCAGGATAGAGCAGGATGAGACAGACATCCACAGAGAGAGGGACAGGAGAGACATCTGGAGTGATCAGGATAGAGCAGGATGAGAGACATCCACAGAGAGAGGGACAGGAGAGACATCTGGAGTGATCAGGATAGAGCAGGATGAGACAGACATCCACAGAGAGAGGGACAGGAGAGACATCTGGAGTGATCAGGATAGAGCAGGATGAGAGACATCCACAGAGAGAGGGACAGGAGAGACATCTGGAGTGATCAGGATAGAGCAGGATGAGACAGACATCCACAGAGAGAGGGGGACAGGAGAGACATCTGGAGTGATCAGGATAGAGCAGGATGAGACAGACATCCACAGAGAGAGGGACAGGAGAGACATCTGGAGTGATCAGGATAGAGCAGGATGAGAGACATCCACAGAGAGAGGGACAGGAGAGACATCTGGAGTGATCAGGATAGAGCAGGATGAGACAGACATCCACAGAGAGAGGGACAGGAGAGACATCTGGAGTGATCAGGATAGAGCAGGATGAGACAGACATCCACAGAGAGAGGGACAGGAGAGACATCTGGAGTGATCAGGATAGAGCAGGATGAGAGACATCCACAGAGAGAGGGACAGGAGAGACATCTGGAGTGATCAGGATAGAGCAGGATGAGAGACATCCACAGAGAGAGGGACAGGAGAGACATCTGGAGTGATCAGGATAGAGCAGGATGAGACAGACATCCACAGAGAGAGGGACAGGAGAGACATCTGGAGTGATCAGGATAGAGCAGGATGAGGAGACATCCACAGAGAGAGGGACAGGAGAGACATCTGGAGTGATCAGGATAGAGCAGGATGAGAGACATCCACAGAGAGAGGGACAGGAGAGACATCTGGAGTGATCAGGATAGAGCAGGATGAGAGACATCCACAGAGAGAGGGACAGGAGAGACATCTGGAGTGATCAGGATAGAGCAGGATGAGACAGACATCCACAGAGAGAGGGACAGGAGAGACATCTGGAGTGATCAGGATAGAGCAGGATGAGACAGACATCCACAGAGAGAGGGACAGGAGAGACATCTGGAGTGATCAGGATAGAGCAGGATGAGAGACATCCACAGAGAGAGGGACAGGAGAGACATCTGGAGTGATCAGGATAGAGCAGGATGAGAGACATCCACAGAGAGAGGGACAGGAGAGACATCTGGAGTGATCAGGATAGAGCAGGATGAGACAGACATCCACAGAGAGAGGGACAGGAGAGACATCTGGAGTGATCAGGATAGAGCAGGATGAGACAGACATCCACAGAGAGAGGGACAGGAGAGACATCTGGAGTGATCAGGATAGAGCAGGATGAGAGAGACATCCACAGAGAGAGGGACAGGAGAGACATCTGGAGTGATCAGGATAGAGCAGGATGAGAGACATCCACAGAGAGAGGGACAGGAGAGACATCTGGAGTGATCAGGATAGAGCAGGATGAGAGACATCCACAGAGAGAGGGACAGGAGAGACATCTGGAGTGATCAGGATAGAGCAGGATGAGACAGACATCCACAGAGAGAGGGACAGGAGAGACATCTGGAGTGATCAGGATAGAGCAGGATGAGAGACATCCACAGAGAGAGGGACAGGAGAGACATCTGGAGTGATCAGGATAGAGCAGGATGAGACAGACATCCACAGAGAGAGGGACAGGAGAGACATCTGGAGTGATCAGGATAGAGCAGGATGAGACAGACATCCACAGAGAGAGGGACAGGAGAGACATCTGGAGTGATCAGGATAGAGCAGGATGAGAGACATCCACAGAGAGAGGGACAGGAGAGACATCTGGAGTGATCAGGATAGAGCAGGATGAGAGAGACATCCACAGAGAGAGGGACAGGAGAGACATCTGGAGTGATCAGGATAGAGCAGGATGAGAGACATCCACAGAGAGAGGGACAGGAGAGACATCTGGAGTGATCAGGATAGAGCAGGATGAGACAGACATCCACAGAGAGAGGGACAGGAGAGACATCTGGAGTGATCAGGATAGAGCAGGATGAGAAGACATCCACAGAGAGAGGGACAGGAGAGACATCTGGAGTGATCAGGATAGAGCAGGATGAGAAGACATCCACAGAGAGAGGGACAGGAGAGACATCTGGAGTGATCAGGATAGAGCAGGATGAGAAAGACATCCACAGAGAGAGGGACAGGAGAGACATCTGGAGTGATCAGGATAGAGCAGGATGAGAGACAGACATCCACAGAGAGAGGGACAGGAGAGACATCTGGAGTGATCAGGATAGAGCAGGATGAGAGAGACATCCACAGAGAGAGGGACAGGAGAGACATCTGGAGTGATCAGGATAGAGCAGGATGAGAGACATCCACAGAGAGAGGGACAGGAGAGACATCTGGAGTGATCAGGATAGAGCAGGATGAGACAGACATCCACAGAGAGAGGGACAGGAGAGACATCTGGAGTGATCAGGATAGAGCAGGATGAGAGAGACATCCACAGAGAGAGGGACAGGAGAGACATCTGGAGTGATCAGGATAGAGCAGGATGAGACAGACATCCACAGAGAGAGGGACAGGAGAGACATCTGGAGTGATCAGGATAGAGCAGGATGAGAGACATCCACAGAGAGAGGGACAGGAGAGACATCTGGAGTGATCAGGATAGAGCAGGATGAGACAGACATCCACAGAGAGAGGGACAGGAGAGACATCTGGAGTGATCAGGATAGAGCAGGATGAGAGAGACATCCACAGAGAGAGGGACAGGAGAGACATCTGGAGTGATCAGGATAGAGCAGGATGAGAGACATCCACAGAGAGAGGGACAGGAGAGACATCTGGAGTGATCAGGATAGAGCAGGATGAGACAGACATCCACAGAGAGAGGGACAGGAGAGACATCTGGAGTGATCAGGATAGAGCAGGATGAGAGACATCCACAGAGAGAGGGACAGGAGAGACATCTGGAGTGATCAGGATAGAGCAGGATGAGACAGACATCCACAGAGAGAGGGACAGGAGAGACATCTGGAGTGATCAGGATAGAGCAGGATGAGACAGACATCCACAGAGAGAGGGACAGGAGAGACATCTGGAGTGATCAGGATAGAGCAGGATGAGACAGACATCCACAGAGAGAGGGACAGGAGAGACATCTGGAGTGATCAGGATAGAGCAGGATGAGAGAGACATCCACAGAGAGAGGGACAGGAGAGACATCTGGAGTGATCAGGATAGAGCAGGATGAGAGAGACATCCACAGAGAGAGGGACAGGAGAGACATCTGGAGTGATCAGGATAGAGCAGGATGAGAGAGACATCCACAGAGAGAGGGACAGGAGAGACATCTGGAGTGATCAGGATAGAGCAGGATGAGAGACATCCACAGAGAGAGGGACAGGAGAGACATCTGGAGTGATCAGGATAGAGCAGGATGAGAGAGACATCCACAGAGAGAGGGACAGGAGAGACATCTGGAGTGATCAGGATAGAGCAGGATGAGAGAGACATCCACAGAGAGAGGGACAGGAGAGACATCTGGAGTGATCAGGATAGAGCAGGATGAGAGACATCCACAGAGAGAGGGACAGGAGAGACATCTGGAGTGATCAGGATAGAGCAGGATGAGACAGACATCCACAGAGAGAGGGACAGGAGAGACATCTGGAGTGATCAGGATAGAGCAGGATGAGAGACATCCACAGAGAGAGGGACAGGAGAGACATCTGGAGTGATCAGGATAGAGCAGGATGAGACAGACATCCACAGAGAGAGGGACAGGAGAGACATCTGGAGTGATCAGGATAGAGCAGGATGAGAGAGACATCCACAGAGAGAGGGACAGGAGAGACATCTGGAGTGATCAGGATAGAGCAGGATGAGAGACATCCACAGAGAGAGGGACAGGAGAGACATCTGGAGTGATCAGGATAGAGCAGGATGAGAGACATCCACAGAGAGAGGGACAGGAGAGACATCTGGAGTGATCAGGATAGAGCAGGATGAGACAGACATCCACAGAGAGAGGGACAGGAGAGACATCTGGAGTGATCAGGATAGAGCAGGATGAGAGACATCCACAGAGAGAGGGACAGGAGAGACATCTGGAGTGATCAGGATAGAGCAGGATGAGAGAGACATCCACAGAGAGAGGGACAGGAGAGACATCTGGAGTGATCAGGATAGAGCAGGATGAGAGAGACATCCACAGAGAGAGGGACAGGAGAGACATCTGGAGTGATCAGGATAGAGCAGGATGAGAGACATCCACAGAGAGAGGGACAGGAGAGACATCTGGAGTGATCAGGATAGAGCAGGATGAGAGACATCCACAGAGAGAGGGACAGGAGAGACATCTGGAGTGATCAGGATAGAGCAGGATGAGAGACATCCACAGAGAGAGGGACAGGAGAGACATCTGGAGTGATCAGGATAGAGCAGGATGAGAGACATCCACAGAGAGAGGGACAGGAGAGACATCTGGAGTGATCAGGATAGAGCAGGATGAGAGACATCCACAGAGAGAGGGACAGGAGAGACATCTGGAGTGATCAGGATAGAGCAGGATGAGACAGACATCCACAGAGAGAGGGACAGGAGAGACATCTGGAGTGATCAGGATAGAGCAGGATGAGACAGACATCCACAGAGAGAGGGACAGGAGAGACATCTGGAGTGATCAGGATAGAGCAGGATGAGAGACATCCACAGAGAGAGGGACAGGAGAGACATCTGGAGTGATCAGGATAGAGCAGGATGAGACAGACATCCACAGAGAGAGGGACAGGAGAGACATCTGGAGTGATCAGGATAGAGCAGGATGAGAGAGACATCCACAGAGAGAGGGACAGGAGAGACATCTGGAGTGATCAGGATAGAGCAGGATGAGAGACATCCACAGAGAGAGGGACAGGAGAGACATCTGGAGTGATCAGGATAGAGCAGGATGAGAGACATCCACAGAGAGAGGGACAGGAGAGACATCTGGAGTGATCAGGATAGAGCAGGATGAGACAGACATCCACAGAGAGAGGGACAGGAGAGACATCTGGAGTGATCAGGATAGAGCAGGATGAGAGACATCCACAGAGAGAGGGACAGGAGAGACATCTGGAGTGATCAGGATAGAGCAGGATGAGAGACATCCACAGAGAGAGGGACAGGAGAGACATCTGGAGTGATCAGGATAGAGCAGGATGAGAGACATCCACAGAGAGAGGGACAGGAGAGACATCTGGAGTGATCAGGATAGAGCAGGATGAGAGAGACATCCACAGAGAGAGGGACAGGAGAGACATCTGGAGTGATCAGGATAGAGCAGGATGAGAGACATCCACAGAGAGAGGGACAGGAGAGACATCTGGAGTGATCAGGATAGAGCAGGATGAGACAGACATCCACAGAGAGAGGGACAGGAGAGACATCTGGAGTGATCAGGATAGAGCAGGATGAGACAGACATCCACAGAGAGAGGGACAGGAGAGACATCTGGAGTGATCAGGATAGAGCAGGATGAGACAGACATCCACAGAGAGAGGGACAGGAGAGACATCTGGAGTGATCAGGATAGAGCAGGATGAGAGAGACATCCACAGAGAGAGGGACAGGAGAGACATCTGGAGTGATCAGGATAGAGCAGGATGAGAGAGACATCCACAGAGAGAGGGACAGGAGAGACATCTGGAGTGATCAGGATAGAGCAGGATGAGAGACATCCACAGAGAGAGGGACAGGAGAGACATCTGGAGTGATCAGGATAGAGCAGGATGAGAGACATCCACAAAGAGAGGGACAGGAGAGACATCTGGAGTGATCAGGATAGAGCAGGATGAGACAGACATCCACAGAGAGAGGGACAGGAGAGACATCTGGAGTGATCAGGATAGAGCAGGATGAGACAGACATCCACAGAGAGAGGGACAGGAGAGACATCTGGAGTGATCAGGATAGAGCAGGATGAGAGAGACATCCACAGAGAGAGGGACAGGAGAGACATCTGGAGTGATCAGGATAGAGCAGGATGAGAGACATCCACAGAGAGAGGGACAGGAGAGACATCTGGAGTGATCAGGATAGAGCAGGATGAGAGACATCCACAGAGAGAGGGATAGGAGAGACATCTGGAGTGATCAGGATAGAGCAGGATGAGAGAGACATCCACAGAGAGAGGGACAGGAGAGACATCTGGAGTGATCAGGATAGAGCAGGATGAGAGAGACATCCACAGAGAGAGGGACAGGAGAGACATCTGGAGTGATCAGGATAGGGCAGGATGAGAGAGACATCCACAGAGAGAGGGACAGGAGAGACATCTGGAGTGATCAGGATAGAGCAGGATGAGAGACATCCACAGAGAGAGGGACAGGAGAGACTTCTGGAGTGATCAGGATAGAGCAGGATGAGAGACATCCACAGAGAGAGGGACAGGAGAGACATCTGGAGTGATCAGGATAGAGCAGGATGAGAGAGACATCCACAGAGAGAGGGAGAGGAGAGACATCTGGAGTGATCAGGATAGAGCAGGATGAGAGACATCCACAGAGAGAGGGACAGGAGAGACATCTGGAGTGATCAGGATAGAGCAGGATGAGACAGACATCCACAGAGAGAGGGACAGGAGAGACATCTGGAGTGATCAGGATAGAGCAGGATGAGACAGACATCCACAGAGAGAGGGACAGGAGAGACATCTGGAGTGATCAGGATAGAGCAGGATGAGAGAGACATCCACAGAGAGGGGGACAGGAGAGACATCTGGAGTGATCAGGATAGAGCAGGATGAGAGAGACATCCACAGAGAGAGGGACAGGAGAGACATCTGGAGTGATCAGGATAGAGCAGGATGAGAGACATCCACAGAGAGAGGGACAGGAGAGACATCTGGAGTGATCAGGATAGAGCAGGATGAGAGACATCCACAGAGAGAGGGACAGGAGAGACATCTGGGGTGATCAGGATAGAGCAGGATGAGAGACATCCACAGAGAGAGGGATAGGAGAGACATCTGGAGTGATCAGGATAGAGCAGGATGAGACAGACATCCACAGAGAGGGGCAGGAGAGACATCTGGAGTGATCAGGATAGAGCAGGATGAGAGAGACATCCACAGAGAGAGGGACAGGAGAGACATCTGGAGTGATCAGGATAGAGCAGGATGAGAGACATCCACAGAGAGAGGGACAGGAGAGACATCTGGAGTGATCAGGATAGAGCAGGATGAGAGACATCCACAGAGAGAGGGACAGGAGAGACATCTGGAGTGATCAGGATAGAGCAGGATGAGACAGACATCCACAGAGAGAGGGGCAGGAGAGACATCTGGAGTGATCAGGATAGAGCAGGATGAGAGAGACATCCACAGAGAGAGGGACAGGAGAGACATCTGGAGTGATCAGGATAGAGCAGGATGAGAGACATCCACAGAGAGAGGGACAGGAGAGACATCTGGAGTGATCAGGATAGAGCAGGATGAGAGACATCCACAGAGAGAGGGAGAGGAGAGACATCTGGAGTGATCAGGATAGAGCAGGATGAGAGACATCCACAGAGAGAGGGACAGGAGAGACATCTGGAGTGATCAGGATAGAGCAGGATGAGAAAGACATCCACAGAGAGAGGGACAGGAGAGACATCTGGAGTGATCAGGATAGAGCAGGATGAGACAGACATCCACAGAGAGAGGGACAGGAGAGACATCTGGAGTGATCAGGATAGAGCAGGATGAGAGACATCCACAGAGAGAGGGACAGGAGAGACATCTGGAGTGATCAGGATAGAGCAGGATGAGAGACATCCACAGAGAGAGGGACAGGAGAGACATCTGGAGTGATCAGGATAGAGCAGGATGAGAGACATCCACAGAGAGAGGGACAGGAGAGACATCTGGAGTGATCAGGATAGAGCAGGATGAGAGACATCCACAGAGAGAGGGACAGGAGAGACATCTGGAGTGATCAGGATAGAGCAGGATGAGACAGACATCCACAGAGAGGGGGACAGGAGAGACATCTGGAGTGATCAGGATAGAGCAGGATGAGACAGACATCCACAGAGAGAGGGACAGGAGAGACATCTGGAGTGATCAGGATAGAGCAGGATGAGAGAGACATCCACAAAGAGAGGGACAGGAGAGACATCTGGAGTGATCAGGATAGAGCAGGATGAGAAAGACATCCACAGAGAGAGGGACAGGAGAGACATCTGGAGTGATCAGGATAGAGCAGGATGAGACAGACATCCACAGAGAGAGGGACAGGAGAGACATCTGGGGTGATCAGGATAGAGCAGGATGAGACAGACATCCACAGAGAGAGGGACAGGAGAGACATCTGGAGTGATCAGGATAGAGCAGGATGAGAGAGACATCCACAGAGAGAGGGACAGGAGAGACATCTGGAGTGATCAGGATAGAGCAGGATGAGAGAGACATCCACAGAGAGAGGGACAGGAGAGACATCTGGAGTGATCAGGATAGAGCAGGATGAGAGACATCCACAGAGAGAGGGACAGGAGAGACATCTGGAGTGATCAGGATAGAGCAGGATGAGAAACATCCACAGAGAGAGGGACAGGAGAGACATCTGGAGTGATCAGGATAGAGCAGGATGAGAGACATCCACAGAGAGAGGGACAGGAGAGACATCTGGAGTGATCAGGATAGAGCAGGATGAGACAGACATCCACAGAGAGAGAGAGACAGGAGAGACATCTGGAGTGATCAGGATAGAGCAGGATGAGAGAGACATCCACAGAGAGAGGGACAGGAGAGACATCTGGAGTGATCAGGATAGAGCAGGATGAGAGACATCCACAGAGAGAGGGACAGGAGAGACATCTGGAGTGATCAGGATAGAGCAGGATGAGAAACATCCACAGAGAGAGGGACAGGAGAGACATCTGGAGTGATCAGGATAGAGCAGGATGAGACAGACATCCACAGAGAGAGGGACAGGAGAGACATCTGGAGTGATCAGGATAGAGCAGGATGAGAGACATCCACAGAGAGAGGGACAGGAGAGACATCTGGAGTGATCAGGATAGAGCAGGATGAGAGACATCCACAGAGAGAGGGACAGGAGAGACATCTGGAGTGATCAGGATAGAGCAGGATGAGAGAGACATCCACAGAGAGAGGGACAGGAGAGACATCTGGAGTGATCAGGATAGAGCAGGATGAGAGACCTCCACAGAGAGAGGGACAGGAGAGACATCTGGAGTGATCAGGATAGAGCAGGATGAGAGACATCCACAGAGAGAGGGACAGGAGAGACATCTGGGGTGATCAGGATAGAGCAGGATGAGAGACATCCACAGAGAGAGGGATAGGAGAGACATCTGGAGTGATCAGGATAGAGCAGGATGAGACAGACATCCACAGAGAGGGGCAGGAGAGACATCTGGAGTGATCAGGATAGAGCAGGATGAGAGAGACATCCACAGAGAGAGGGACAGGAGAGACATCTGGAGTGATCAGGATAGAGCAGGATGAGAGACATCCACAGAGAGAGGGACAGGAGAGACATCTGGAGTGATCAGGATAGAGCAGGATGAGACAGACATCCACAGAGAGAGGGAGAGGAGAGACATCTGGAGTGATCAGGATAGAGCAGGATGAGACAGACATCCACAGAGAGAGGGACAGGAGAGACATCTGGAGTGATCAGGATAGAGCAGGATGAGAGACATCCACAGAGAGAGGGACAGGAGAGACATCTGGAGTGATCAGGATAGAGCAGGATGAGAGACATCCACAGAGAGAGGGACAGGAGAGACATCTGGAGTGATCAGGATAGAGCAGGATGAGAGAGACATCCACAGAGAGAGGGACAGGAGAGACATCTGGAGTGATCAGGATAGAGCAGGATGAGAGACATCCACAGAGAGAGGGACAGGAGAGACATCTGGAGTGATCAGGATAGAGCAGGATGAGAGAGACATCCACAGAGAGAGGGACAGGAGAGACATCTGGGGTGATCAGGATAGAGCAGGATGAGAGACATCCACAGAGAGAGGGATAGGAGAGACATCTGGAGTGATCAGGATAGAGCAGGATGAGACAGACATCCACAGAGAGGGGCAGGAGAGACATCTGGAGTGATCAGGATAGAGCAGGATGAGAGAGACATCCACAGAGAGAGGGACAGGAGAGACATCTGGAGTGATCAGGATAGAGCAGGATGAGAGACATCCACAGAGAGAGGGACAGGAGAGACATCTGGAGTGATCAGGATAGAGCAGGATGAGAGACATCCACAGAGAGAGGGACAGGAGAGACATCTGGAGTGATCAGGATAGAGCAGGATGAGAGAGACATCCACAGAGAGAGGGACAGGAGAGACATCTGGAGTGATCAGGATAGAGCAGGATGAGAGACATCCACAGAGAGAGGGACAGGAGAGACATCTGGAGTGATCAGGATAGAGCAGGATGAGAGAGACATCCACAGAGAGAGGGACAGGAGAGACATCTGGAGTGATCAGGATAGAGCAGGATGAGAGACATCCACAGAGAGAGGGACAGGAGAGACATCTGGGGTGATCAGGATAGAGCAGGATGAGAGACATCCACAGAGAGAGGGACAGGAGAGACATCTGGGGTGATCAGGATAGAGCAGGATGAGAGAGACATCCACAGAGAGAGGGACAGGAGAGACATCTGGAGTGATCAGGATAGAGCAGGATGAGAGAGACATCCACAGAGAGAGGGACAGGAGAGACATCTGGAGTGATCAGGATAGAGCAGGATGAGAGAGACATCCACAGAGAGGGGGACAGGAGAGACATCTGGAGTGATCAGGATAGAGCAGGATGAGAGACATCCACAGAGAGAGGGACAGGAGAGACATCTGGAGTGATCAGGATAGAGCAGGATGAGAGACATCCACAGAGAGAGGGACAGGAGAGACATCTGGAGTGATCAGGATAGAGCAGGATGAGAGAGACATCCACAGAGAGAGGGACAGGAGAGACATCTGGAGTGATCAGGATAGAGCAGGATGAGAGAGACATCCACAGAGAGAGGGACAGGAGAGACATCTGGAGTGATCAGGATAGAGCAGGATGAGAGACATCCACAGAGAGAGGGACAGGAGAGACATCTGGAGTGATCAGGATAGAGCAGGATGAGAGACATCCACAGAGAGAGGGACAGGAGAGACATCTGGAGTGATCAGGATAGAGCAGGATGAGACAGACATCCACAGAGAGAGGGACAGGAGAGACATCTGGAGTGATCAGGATAGAGCAGGATGAGAGACATCCACAGAGAGAGGGACAGGAGAGACATCTGGAGTGATCAGGATAGAGCAGGATGAGAGACATCCACAGAGAGAGGGACAGGAGAGACATCTGGAGAGATCAGGATAGAGCAGGATGAGAGACATCCACAGAGAGAGGGACAGGAGAGACATCTGGAGTGATCAGGATAGAGCAGGATGAGAGACATCCACAGAGAGAGGGACAGGAGAGACATCTGGAGTGATCAGGATAGAGCAGGATGAGACAGACATCCACACAGAGAGGGACAGGAGAGACATCTGGAGTGATCAGGATAGAGCAGGATGAGAGAGACATCCACAGAGAGAGGGACAGGAGAGACATCTGGAGTGATCAGGATAGAGCAGGATGAGAGACATCCACAGAGAGAGGGACAGGAGAGACATCTGGAGTGATCAGGATAGAGCAGGATGAGAGACATCCACAGAGAGAGGGACAGGAGAGACATCTGGAGTGATCAGGATAGAGCAGGATGAGACAGACATCCACAGAGAGAGGGACAGGAGAGACATCTGGAGTGATCAGGATAGAGCAGGATGAGACAGACATCCACAGAGAGAGGGACAGGAGAGACATCTGGAGTGATCAGGATAGAGCAGGATGAGACAGACATCCACAGAGAGAGGGACAGGAGAGACATCTGGAGTGATCAGGATAGAGCAGGATGAGAGACATCCACAGAGAGAGGGACAGGAGAGACATCTGGAGTGATCAGGATAGAGCAGGATGAGAGACATCCACAGAGAGAGGGACAGGAGAGACATCTGGAGTGATCAGGATAGAGCAGGATGAGAGAGACATCCACAGAGAGAGGGACAGGAGAGACATCTGGAGTGATCAGGATAGAGCAGGATGAGAGACATCCACAGAGAGAGGGACAGGAGAGACATCTGGAGTGATCAGGATAGAGCAGGATGAGAGACATCCACAGAGAGAGGGACAGGAGAGACATCTGGAGTGATCAGGATAGAGCAGGATGAGAGACATCCACAGAGAGAGGGATAGGAGAGACATCTGGAGTGATCAGGATAGAGCAGGATGAGACAGACATCCACAGAGAGAGGGACAGGAGAGACATCTGGAGTGATCAGGATAGAGAAGGATGAGAGACATCCACAGAGAGAGGGACAGGAGAGACATCTGGAGTGATCAGGATAGAGCAGGATGAGAGAGACATCCACAGAGAGAGGGACAGGAGAGACATCTGGAGTGATCAGGATAGAGCAGGATGAGAGAGACATCCACAGAGAGAGGGACAGGAGAGACATCTGGAGTGATCAGGATAGAGCAGGATGAGAGACATCCACAGAGAGAGGGACAGGAGAGACATCTGGAGTGATCAGGATAGAGCAGGATGAGACAGACATCCACAGAGAGAGGGACAGGAGAGACATCTGGAGTGATCAGGATAGAGCAGGATGAGACAGACATCCACAGAGAGAGGGACAGGAGAGACATCTGGAGTGATCAGGATAGAGCAGGATGAGACAGACATCCACAGAGAGAGGGACAGGAGAGACATCTGGAGTGATCAGGATAGAGCAGGATGAGAGACATCCACAGAGAGAGGGACAGGAGAGACATCTGGAGTGATCAGGATAGAGCAGGATGAGACAGACATCCACAGAGAGAGGGACAGGAGAGACATCTGGAGTGATCAGGATAGAGCAGGATGAGAGACATCCACAGAGAGAGGGATAGGAGAGACATCTGGAGTGATCAGGATAGAGCAGGATGAGAGACATCCACAGAGAGAGGGACAGGAGAGACATCTGGAGTGATCAGGATAGAGCAGGATGAGACAGACATCCACAGAGAGAGGGACAGGAGAGACATCTGGAGTGATCAGGATAGAGCAGGATGAGAGACATCCACAGAGAGAGGGACAGGAGAGACATCTGGAGTGATCAGGATAGAGCAGGATGAGAGACATCCACAGAGAGAGGGACAGGAGAGACATCTGGAGTGATCAGGATAGAGCAGGATGAGAGACATCCACAGAGAGAGGGGCAGGAGAGACATCTGGAGTGATCAGGATAGAGCAGGATGAGACAGACATCCACAGAGAGAGGGGCAGGAGAGACATCTGGAGTGATCAGGATAGAGCAGGATGAGAGACATCCACAGAGAGAGGGACAGGAGAGACATCTGGAGTGATCAGGATAGAGCAGGATGAGACAGACATCCACAGAGAGAGGGACAGGAGAGACATCTGGAGTGATCAGGATAGAGCAGGATGAGACAGACATCCACAGAGAGAGGGACAGGAGAGACATCTGGAGTGATCAGGATAGAGCAGGATGAGACAGACATCCACAGAGAGAGGGACAGGAGAGACATCTGGAGTGATCAGGATAGAGCAGGATGAGAGACATCCACAGAGAGAGGGACAGGAGAGACATCTGGAGTGATCAGGCTAGAGCAGGATGAGACAGACATCCACAGAGAGAGGGACAGGAGAGACATCTGGAGTGATCAGGATAGAGCAGGATGAGAGACATCCACAGAGAGAGGGATAGGAGAGACATCTGGAGTGATCAGGATAGAGCAGGATGAGAAACATCCACAGAGAGAGGGACAGGAGAGACTTCTGGAGTGATCAGGATAGAGCAGGATGAGAGACATCCACAGAGAGAGGGACAGGAGAGACATCTGGAGTGATCAGGATAGAGCAGGATGAGAGACATCCACAGAGAGAGGGACAGGAGAGACATCTGGAGTGATCAGGATAGAGCAGGATGAGAGACATCCACAGAGAGAGGGACAGGAGAGACATCTGGAGTGATCAGGATAGAGCAGGATGAGAGACATCCACAGAGAGAGGGACAGGAGAGACATCTGGAGTGATCAGGATAGAGCAGGATGAGAGACATCCACAGAGAGAGGGACAGGAGAGACATCTGGAGTGATCAGGATAGAGCAGGATGAGACAGACATCCACAGAGAGAGGGATAGGAGAGACATCTGGAGTGATCAGGATAGAGCAGGATGAGACAGACATCCACAGAGAGGGGCAGGAGAGACATCTGGAGTGATCAGGATAGAGCAGGATGAGAGAGACATCCACAGAGAGAGGGACAGGAGAGACATCTGGAGTGATCAGGATAGAGCAGGATGAGAGACATCCACAGAGAGAGGGACAGGAGAGACATCTGGAGTGATCAGGATAGAGCAGGATGAGAGACATCCACAGAGAGAGGGACAGGAGAGACATCTGGAGTGATCAGGATAGAGCAGGATGAGAGACATCCACAGAGAGGGGGACAGGAGAGACATCTGGAGTGATCAGGATAGAGCAGGATGAGAGACATCCACAGAGAGAGGGACAGGAGAGACATCTGGAGTGATCAGGATAGAGCAGGATGAGACAGACATCCACAGAGAGAGGGACAGGAGAGACATCTGGAGTGATCAGGATAGAGCAGGATGAGACAGACATCCACAGAGAGAGGGACAGGAGAGACATCTGGAGTGATCAGGATAGAGCAGGATGAGACAGACATCCACAGAGAGAGGGACAGGAGAGACATCTGGAGTGATCAGGATAGAGCAGGATGAGAGACATCCACAGAGAGTGGGATGAGACATCTGGAGTGGGATGAGAACGATGTCTGTAGAGAGAAATAGGGGGAGACATCAGGAGAAAGTGGAAGCTGGATTGAAGAGAAGATCAGGATATGAGGGACTTCATGAGAGAGGTAAGTAGAGGTGGGAATCCAGGATGCCAAGACACATTGGGGCAGATTTACTTACCCGGTCCGTTCGCGATCCAGCGGCGAGTTCTCTGCTCTGGATTCGGGTCCGGCCGGGATTCATTAAGGTAGTTCCTCCGCCCTCCACCAGGTGGCGCTGCTGCGCTGAAGAGCATCGGAACGCACTCAAATACACCGGCCTATCCTGGATGAAGGTAAGTGCAAGCTCCGCGACACTTTTGGTTTTTTAAATGCGCCGGTTTTTCCGAATCCGTCGGGTTTTCGTTCGGCCACGCCCCCCGATTTCCGTTGCGTGCATACTAGCGCCGATGCACCACAATCCGATCGTGTGCGCCAAAATCCTGGGGCAATACAGGGGAAATCGGGGCTAATCGGAAATATTTGGGTTAACACGTCGGGAAAATGCGAATCGGGCCCTTAGTAAATGACCCCCAATATTTAAACAATGGAGACGGGCGGGCAAGTTTAGGGCAGAACATTTTGGTAGGGACTCAGCATGGATGTCTACTCCGCAGCTCAAGGAACTAACAGACCCTTGTCCATTGGGAACTTGTAAAGCTCAACAGCTACGACACTATGTGACCTCCCTCCCCCCAGGTTCTCAATTCTCCAAAAGTAAAACCTCCTTTGGAAGCCTTTGCTCCAGCACCGGGACAGTTCGCCACACGCTCTCTTTCTCGTATTCTAGTCTCCTGTCCATCCCTGACGACCCCTCAATATCTGATGCAATGGGAAACGGACCTGAACATCTCACTTACACCTGAACAGAAAACGCGGGTCCTCAAACTATGTCCCAGCGCCTCGGGGAGCTCCAGATACCAAGAAGCAGGGTACAAAGTCATGTGCAGATGGTAGAGGGTCCCCACTAGGCGACATACTATCTTCCCGCTGGTACCCTCCACATGCTGGAGATGCGGAGAGGAGGAGGGGTTCGTTCTGCACATGTTCTGGTCCTGTCGGATCCTCGCCCCTTCTGGGAAAGCTTGAAACGCTTAATCTCCTCAATCTGTAGGAATTCTGTGACAATAGATCCTCCTCTCCTCATCCTCCATCACTGTGTCATCTCCACGAGGACATACAACAGGTCTCTACTACGCTTCCTAATAATTGGGGCCCGGTCCTGCATCTCAGTACTCCGGAAACAGACTTCTCCACCGACGGCCGTGATGGGGATGACATCATGCACATGGAGGACCTCACCTCCTCTATACACGGCACATGGAGGACCTCACCTCCTCTATACACGGCACATGGAGGACCTCACCTCCTCTATACACGGCACATGGAGGACCTCACCTCCTCTATACACGGCACATGGAGGACCTCACCTCCTCTATACACGGCACATGGAGGACCTCACCTCCTCCATACACGGCACATGGAGGACCTCACCTCCTCTATACATGGCACATGGAGGACCTCACCTCCTCTATACACGGCACATGGAGGACCTCACCTCCTCCATACATGGCACATGGAGGACCTCACCTCCTCTATACACGGCACATGAAGGACCTCACCTCCTCTATACACGGCACATGGAGGACCTCACCTCCTCTATACATGGCACATGGAGGACCTCACCTCCTCTATACACGGCACATGGAGGACCTCACCTCCTCCATACATGGCACATGGAGGACCTCACCTCCTCTATACACGGCACATGGAGGACCTCACCTCCTCTATACACGGCACATGAAGGACCTCACCTCCTCTATACACGGCACATGGAGGACCTCACCTCCTCTATACAGGGCACATGGAGGACCTCACCTCCTCTATACACGGCACATGGAGGACCTCACCTCCTCTATACACGGCACATGGAGGACCTCACCTCCTCTATACATGGCACATGGAGGACCTCACCTCCTCCATACACGGCACATGGAGGACCTCACCTCCTCTATACACGGCACATGGAGGACCTCACCTCCTCCGTACACGGCACATGGAGGACCTCACCTCCTCTATACACGGCACATGGAGGACCTCACCTCCTCTATACACGGCACATGGAGGACCTCACCTCCTCTATACATGGCACATGGAGGACCTCACCTCCTCTATACCTGGCACATGGAGGACCTCACCTCCTCTATACATGGCACATGGAGGACCTCACCTCCTCTATACATGGCACATGGAGGACCTCACCTCCTCCGTACACGGCACATGGAGGACCTCACCTCCTCTATACACGGCACATGGAGGACCTCACCTCCTCTATACACGGCACATGGAGGACCCCACTCCTCTATACATGGCACATGGAGGACCTCACCTCCTCTATACATGGCACATGGAGGACCTCACCTCCTCTATACATGGCACATGGAGGACCTCACCTCCTCTATACACGGCACATGGAGGACCTCACCTCCTCTATACATGGCACATGGAGGACCTCACCTCCTCTATACATGGCACATGGAGGACCTCACCTCCTCTATACATGGCACATGGAGGACCTCACCTCCTCTATACACGGCACATGGAGGACCTCACCTCCTCTATACATGGCACATGGAGGACCTCACCTCCTCTATACATGGCACATGGAGGACCTCACCTCCTCTATACACGGCACATGGAGGACCTCACCTCCTCTATACACGGCACATGGAGGACCTCACCTCCTCTATACACGGCACATGGAGGACCTCACCTCCTCTATACATGGCACATGGAGGACCTCACCTCCTCTATACATGGCACATGGAGGACCTCACCTCCTCTATACACGGCACATGGAGGACCTCACCTCCTCTATACACGGCACATGGAGGACCTCACCTCCTCTATACACGGCACATGGAGGACCTCACCTCCTCTATACACGGCACATGGAGGACCTCACCTCCTCTATACACGGCACATGAAGGACCTCACCTCCTCTATACACGGCACATGGAGGACCTCACCTCCTCTATACACGGCACATGGAGGACCTCACCTCCTCTATACACGGCACATGGAGGACCTCACCTCCTCTATACACGGCACATGGAGGACCTCACCTCCTCTATACACGGCACATGGAGGACCTCACCTCCTCCGTACACGGCACATAGAGGACCTCACCTCCTCTATACACGGCACATGGAGGACCTCACCTCCTCCATACACGGCACATGGAGGACCTCACCTCCTCCATACACGGCACATGGAGGACCTCACCTCCTCTATACACGGCACATGGAGGACCTCACCTCCTCTATACATGGCACATGGAAGACCTCACCTCCTCTAAACACGGCACATGGAGGACCTCACCTCCTCTATACACGGCACATGGAGGACCTCACCTCCTCTATACACGGCACATGGAGGACCTCACCTCCTCTATACACGGCACATGGAGGACCTCACCTCCTCTATACACGGCACATGGAGGACCTCACCTCCTCCGTACATGGCACATGGAGGACCTCACCTCCTCTATACATGGCACATGGAGGACCTCACCTCCTCTATACATGGCACATGGAGGACCTCACCTCCTCTATACATGGCACATGGAGGACCTCACCTCCTCTATACACGGCACATGGAGGACCTCACCTCCTCCGTACACGGCACATGAAGGACCTCACCTCCTCTATACATGGCACATGGAGGACCTCACCTCCTCTATACATGGCACATGGAGGACCTCACCTCCTCTATACACGGCACATGGAGGACCTCACCTCCTCCATACACGGCACATGGAGGACCTCACCTCCTCTATACACGGCACATGGAGGACCTCACCTCCTCCATACACGGCACATGGAGGACCTCACCTCCTCTATACACGGCACATGGAGGACCTCACCTCCTCTATACACGGCACATGGAGGACCTCACCTCCTCTATACACGGCACATGAAGGACCTCACCTCCTCTATACACGGCACATGGAGGACCTCACCTCCTCCGTACACGGCACATAGAGGACCTCACCTCCTCTATACACGGCACATGGAGGACCTCACCTCCTCCATACATGGCACATGGAGGACCTCACCTCCTCTATACACGGCACATGGAGGACCTCACCTCCTCCGTACACGGCACATGGAGGACCTCACCTCCTCTATACATGGCACATGGAGGACCTCACCTCCTCCATACACGGCACATGAAGGACCTCACCTCCTCTATACACGGCACATGGAGGACCTCACCTCCTCCATACATGGCAGATCTTCATGGACCACCCATGGAACCTGCAGACTCCACCGTGGAGTGGTGGGGGCACAGAAGAAACTGGAACAAGTGTTTGTGGAGGTTTTGTTTGAAATGCGATGTTACAAGTATTAATCTACGTGACACAATGCCATAAGGACTGCGTTCCTAACGTTCTTTCTGTGCTCCTGCTTTTAATAAAACAAATTAAAAAAAAGTAGAGGTGTGAATGAGATCAGGAGAGAGACAGGAGAGAGGTAAGTAGATGTGTGAATGAGATGTGTGAAAGAGGTAAGTAGAGGTGTGATTGAGATCAGGAGAGAGACAGGAGAGAGGTAAGTAGAGGCGTGAATGAGATCAGGAGAGAGACAGGAGAGAGGTAAGTAGAGGTGTGAATGAGATCAGGAGAGAGACAGGAGAGAGGTAAGTAGAGGTGTGAATGAGAGCAGGAGAGAGACAGGAGAGAGGTAAGTAGAAGTGTGAATGAGATCAGGAGAGAGGTAAATAGAGGTGTGAATGAGATCAGGAGAGAGAGAGGAGAAAGGGAAGTAGAGGTGTGAATGAGATCAGGAGAGAGACAGGAGAGAGGTAAGTAGAGGTGTGATTGAGATCAGGAGAGAGACAGGAGAGAGGTTAGTAGAGGTGTGAATGAGATCAGGAGAGAGACAGGAGAGAGGTAAGTAGAGGTGTGAATGAGATCAGGAGAGAGACAGGAGAGAGGTAAGTAGAGGTGTGAATGAGATCAGGAGAGAGACAGGAGAGAGGTAAGTAGAGGTGTGATTGAGATCAGGAGAGAGACAGGAGAGAGGTAAGTAGAGGTGTGAATGAGATCAGGAGAGAGACAGGAGAGAGGTTAGTAGAGGTGTGAATGAGATCAGGAGAGAGACAGGAGAGAGGTAAGTAGAGGTGTGAATAAGATCAGGAGAGAGACAGGAGAGAGGTAAGTAGAGGTGTGAATGAGATCAGGAGAGAGACAGGAGAGAGGTAAGTAGAGGTGTGAATGAGATCAGGAGAGAGACAGGAGAGAGGCAAGTAGAGGTGTGAATGAGATCAGGAGAGAGACAGGAGAGAGGTAAGTAGAGGTGTGAATGAGATCAGGAGAGAGACAGGAGAGAGGTAAGTAGAGGTGTGAATGAGATCAGGAGAGAGACAAGAGAGAGGTAAGTAGAGGTGTGAATGAGATCAGGAGAGAGACAGGAGAGAGGTAAGTAGAGGCGTGAATGAGATCAGGAGAGAGACAGGAGAGAGGTAAGTAGAGGTGTGATTGAGATCAGGAGAGAGACAGGAGAGAGGTAAGTAGAGGTGTGAATGAGATCAGGAGAGAGACAGGAGAGAGGTAAGTAGAGGTGTGAATGAGATCAGGAGAGAGACAGGAGAGAGGTAAGTAGAGGTGTGAATGAGAGCAGGAGAGAGACAGGAGAGAGGTAAGTAGAAGTGTGAATGAGATCAGGAGAGAGGTAAATAGAGGTGTGAATGAGATCAGGAGAGAGAGAGGAGAAAGGGAAGTAGAGGTGTGAATGAGATCAGGAGAGAGACAGGAGAGAGGTAAGTAGAGGTGTGATTGAGATCAGGAGAGAGACAGGAGAGAGGTTAGTAGAGGTGTGAATGAGATCAGGAGAGAGACAGGAGAGAGGTAAGTAGAGGTGTGAATGAGATCAGGAGAGAGACAGGAGAGAGGTAAGTAGAGGTGTGAATGAGATCAGGAGAGAGACAGGAGAGATGTAAGTAGAGGTGTGAATGAGATCAGGAGAGAGACAGGAGAGAGGTAAGTAGAGATGTGAATGAGATCAGGAGAGAGAAAGGAGAGAGGTAAGTAGAGGTGTAAATGAGATCGAGAGAGAGACAGGTAAGTAGATGTGTGAATGAGATCAGGAGAGAGACAGCAGAGAGGTAAGTAGAGGTGTAAATGAGATCCGGAGAGAGACAGGTAAGTAGAGGTGTGAATGAGATCAGAAGAGAGACAGAAGTGAGGTAAGTAGATGTGTGAATGAGATCAGGAGAGAGACAGCAGAGAGGTAAGTAGAGGTGTAAATGAGATCAGGAGAGAGACAGGAGAGAGGTAAATAGAGGTGTGAATGAGATCAGGAGAGAGAGAGGAGAAAGGTAAGTAGAGGTGTGAATGAGATCAGGAGAGAGACAGGAGAGAGGTTAGTAGAGGTGTGATTGAGATCAGGAGAGAGACAGGAGAGAGGTTAGTAGAGGTGTGAATGAGATCAGGAGAGAGACAGGAGAGAGGTAAGTAGAGGTGTGAATGAGATCAGGAGAGAGACAGGAGAGATGTAAGTAGAGGTGTGAATGAGATCAGGAGAGAGACAGGAGAGAGGTAAGTAGAGATGTGAATGAGATCAGAAGAGAGAAAGGAGAGAGGTAAGTAAAGGTGTAAATGAGATCCGGAGAGAGACAGGTAAGTAGAGGTGTGAATGAGATCAGAAGAGAGACAGAAGAGAGGTAAGTAGATGTGTGAATGAGATCAGGAGAGAGACAGCAGAGAGGTAAGTAGAGGTGTAAATGAGATCCGGAGAGAGACAGGTAAGTAGAGGTGTGAATGAGATCAGAAGAGAGACAGCAGAGAGGTAAGTAGAGGTGTGAATGAGATCAGGAGAGAGACAGGAGAGAGACAGGAGAGAGGTAAGTAGATGTGTGAATGAGATCAGGAGAGAGACAGGAGAGAGGTAAGTAGATGTGTGAATGAGATCAGGAGAGAGACAGGAGAGATGTAAGTAGAGGTGTGAATGAGATCAGGAGAGAGACAGGAGAGAGGTAAGTAGAGGTGTGAATGAGATCAGGAGAGAGACAGGAGAGAGGTAAGTAGAGGTGTGATTGAGATCAGGAGAGAGACAGGAGAGAGGTTAGTAGAGGTGTGAATGAGATCAGGAGAGAGACAGGAGAGAGGAAGTAGAGGTGTGAATGAGATCAGGAGAGAGACAGGAGAGAGGTAAGTAGAAGTGTGAATGAGATCAGGAGAGAGACAGGAGAGAGGTAAGTAGAAGTGTGAATGAGATCAGGAGAGAGACAGGAGAGAGGTAAGTAGAGGTGTGAATGAGATCAGGAGAGAGACAGGAGAGAGGTAAGTAGAAGTGTGAATGAGATCAGGAGAGAGACAGGAGAGAGGTAAATAGAGGTGTGAATCAGATCAGGAGAGAGAGAGGAGAAAGGTAAGTAGAGGTGTGAATGAGATCAGGAGAGAGACAGGAGAGAGGTAAGTAGAGGTGTGATTGAGATCAGGAGAGAGACAGGAGAGAGGTAAGTAGAGGTGTGAATGAGATCAGGAGAGAGACAGGAGAGATGTAAGTAGAGGTGTGAATGAGATCAGGAGAGAGACAGGAGAGAGGTAAATAGAGGTGTGAATGAGATCAGGAGAGAGAGAGGAGAAAGGTAAGTAGAGGTGTGAATGTGATCAGGAGAGAGACAGGAGAGAGGTTAGTAGAAGTGTGAATGAGATCAGGAGAGAGACAGGAGAGAGGTAAGTAGAGGCGTGAATGAGATCAGGAGAGAGACAGGAGAGAGGCAAGTAGAGGTGTGAATGAGATCAGGAGAGAGACAGGAGAGAGGTAAGTAGAGGTGTGAATGAGATCAGGAGAGAGACAGGAGAGATGTAAGTAGAGGTGTGAATGAGATCAGGAGAGAGACAGGAGAGAGGTAAGTAGAGGTGTGAATGAGATCAGGAGAGAGAAAGGAGAGAGGTAAGTAGAGGTGTAAATGAGATCCGGAGAGAGACAGGTAAGTAGAGGTGTGAATGAGATCAGAAGAGAGACAGAAGTGAGGTAAGTAGATGTGTGAATGAGATCAGGAGAGAGACAACAGAGAGGTAAGTAGAGGTGTAAATGAGATCAGGAGAGAGACAGGAGAGAGGTAAATAGAGGTGTGAATGAGATAAGGAGAGAGAGAGGAGAAAGGTAAGTAGAGGTGTGAATGAGATCAGGAGAGAGACAGGAGAGAGGTTAGTAGAGGTGTGATTGAGATCAGGAGAGAGACAGGAGAGAGGTTAGTAGAGGTGTGAATGAGATCAGGAGAGAGACAGGAGAGAGGTAAGTAGAGGTGTGAATGAGATCAGGAGAGAGACAGGAGAGATGTAAGTAGAGGTGTGAATGAGATCAGGAGAGAGACAGGAGAGAGGTAAGTAGAGATGTGAATGAGATCAGGAGAGAGAAAGGAGAGAGGTAAGTAGAGGTGTAAATGAGATCGAGAGAGAGACAGGTAAGTAGATGTGTGAATGAGATCAGGAGAGAGACAGCAGAGAGGTAAGTAGAGGTGTAAATGAGATCCGGAGAGAGACAGGTAAGTAGAGGTGTGAATGAGATCAGGAGAGAGACAGGAGAGATGTAAGTAGAGGTGTGAATGAGATCAGGAGAGAGACAACAGAGAGGTAAGTAGAGGTGTAAATGAGATCAGGAGAGAGACAGGAGAGAGGTAAATAGAGGTGTGAATGAGATAAGGAGAGAGAGAGGAGAAAGGTAAGTAGAGGTGTGAATGAGATCAGGAGAGAGACAGGAGAGAGGTTAGTAGAGGTGTGATTGAGATCAGGAGAGAGACAGGAGAGAGGTTAGTAGAGGTGTGAATGAGATCAGGAGAGAGACAGGAGAGAGGTAAGTAGAGGTGTGAATGAGATCAGGAGAGAGACAGGAGAGATGTAAGTAGAGGTGTGAATGAGATCAGGAGAGAGACAGGAGAGAGGTAAGTAGAGATGTGAATGAGATCAGGAGAGAGAAAGGAGAGAGGTAAGTAAAGGTGTAAATGAGATCCGGAGAGAGACAGGTAAGTAGAGGTGTGAATGAGATCAGAAGAGAGACAGAAGAGAGGTAAGTAGATGTGTGAATGAGATCAGGAGAGAGACAGCAGAGAGGTAAGTAGAGGTGTAAATGAGATCCGGAGAGAGACAGGTAAGTAGAGGTGTGAATGAGATCAGAAGAGAGACAGCAGAGAGGTAAGTAGAGGTGTGAATGAGATCAGGAGAGAGACAGGAGAGAGGTAAGTAGATGTGTGAATGAGATCAGGAGAGAGACAGGAGAGATGTAAGTAGAGGTGTGAATGAGATCAGGAGAGAGACAGGAGAGAGGTAAGTAGAGGTGTGAATGAGATCAGGAGAGAGACAGGAGAGAGGTAAGTAGAGGTGTGAATGAGTTCTGGAAAGAGACAGGAGAGAGGTAAGTAGAGGTGTGAATGAGATCAGGAGAGAGACAGGAGAGAGGTAAGTAGAGGTGTGAATGAGATCAGGAGAGAGACAGGAGAGAGGTAAGTAGAAGTGTGAATGAGATCAGGAGAGAGACAGGAGAGAGGTAAATAGAGGTGTGAATGAGATCAGGAGAGAGAGAGGAGAAAGGTAAGTAGAGGTGTGAATGAGATCAGGAGAGAGACAGGAGAGAGGTAAGTAGGGGTGTGATTGAGATCAGGAGAGAGACAGGAGAGAGGTAAGTAGAGGTGTGAATGAGATCAGGAGAGAGACAGGAGAGATGTAAGTAGAGGTGTGAATGAGATCAGGAGAGAGACAGGAGAGAGGTAAATAGAGGTGTGAATGAGATCAGGAGAGAGAGAGGAGAAAGGTAAGTAGAGGTGTGAATGAGATCAGGAGAGAGACAGGAGAGAGGTTAGTAGAGGTGTGATTGAGATCAGGAGAGAGACAGGAGAGAGGTTAGTAGAGGTGTGAATGAGATCAGGAGAGAGACAGGAGAGAGGTAAGTAGAGGTGTGAATGAGATCAGGAGAGAGACAGGAGAGATGTAAGTAGAGGTGTGAATGAGATCAGGAGAGAGACAGGAGAGAGGTAAGTAGAGGTGTGAATGAGATCAGGAGAGAGAAAGGAGAGAGGTAAGTAGAGGTGTAAATGAGATCCGGAGAGAGACAGGTAAGTAGAGGTGTGAATGAGATCAGAAGAGAGACAGAAGAGAGGTAAGTAGATGTGTGAATGAGATCAGGAGAGAGACAGCAGAGAGGTAAGTAGAGGTGTAAATGAGATCCGGAGAGAGACAGGTAAGTAGAGGTGTGAATGAGATCAGGAGAGAGACAGAAGAGAGGTAAGTAGATGTGTGAATGAGATCAGGAGAGAGACAGCAGAGAGGTAAGTAGAGGTGTGAATGAGATCAGGAGAGAGACAGGAGAGAGGTAAGTAGAGGTGTGAATGAGATCAGGAGAGAGACAGGAGAAATGTAAGTAGAGGTGTGAATGAGATCAGGAGAGAGACAGGAGAGAGGTAAGTAGAGGTGTGAATGAGATCAGGAGAGAGACAGGAGAGAGCTAAGTAGAGGTGTGAATGAGATCAGGCGAGAGACAGGAGAGAGGTAAGTAGAGGTGTGAATGAGATCAGGAGAGAGACAGGAGAGAGGTAAATAGAGGTGTGAATGAGATCAGGAGAGAGACAGGAGAGAGCTAAGTAGAGGTGTGAATGAGATCAGGAGAGAGACAGGAGAGAGGTAAGTAGAGATGTGAATGAGATCAGGAGAGAGACAGGAGAGGAGTAAGTAGAGGTGTGAATGAGATCAGGAGAGAGACAGGAGAGAGGTAAGTAGAGGTGTGAATGAGATCAGGAGAGAGACAGGTGAGCGGTAAGTAGAGGTGTGAATGAGATCAGGAGAGAGACAGGAGAGAGGTAAGTAGAGGTGTGAATGAGATCAGGAGAGAGACAGGAGAGAGCTAAGTAGAGGTGTGAATGAGATCAGGAGAGAGACAGGAGAGAGGTAAGTAGAGGTGTGAATGAGATCAGGAGAGAGACAGGAAAGAGGTAAGTAGAGGTGTGAATGAGATCAGGAGAGAGACAGGAGAGCAGTAAGTAGAGGTGTGAATGAGATCAGGAGAGAGACAGGAGAGAGGTAAGTAGAGGTGTGAATGAGATCAGGAGAGAGACAGGAGAGCAGTAAGTAAAGGTGTGAATGAGATCAGGAGAGAGACAGGAGAGAGGTAAGTAGAGGTGTGAATGAGATCAGGAGAGAGACAGGAGAGAGGTAAGTAGAGGTGTGAATGAGATCAGGAGAGAGACAGGAGAGAGGTAAGTAGAGGTGTGAATGAGATCAGGAGAGAGACAGGAGAGAGGTAAGTAGAGGTGTGAATGAGATCAGGAGAGAGACAGGAGAGCAGTAAGTAGAGGTGTGAATGAGATCAGGAGAGAGACAGGAAAGAGGTAAGTAAAGGTGTGAATGAGATCAGGAGAGAGAGAGGAGAGAGGTAAGTAGATGTGTGAATAAGATCAGGAGAGAGACAGCAGAGAGGTAAGTAGAGGTGTGAATGAGATCAGGAGAGAGACAGGAGAGAGGTAAGTAGAGGTGTGAATGAGATCAGGAGAGAGAGAGGAGAAAGGTAAGTAGAGGTGTGAATGAGATCAGGAGAGAAAGAGACAGGGGAGAGGTAAGTAGAGGTGTGAATGAGATCAGGAGAGAGACAGGAGAGAGGTAAGTAGAGGTGTGAATGAGATCAGGAGAGAGACAGGACAGAGATAAGTAGAGGTGTGAATGAGATCAGGAGAGAGACAGGAGAGAGGTAAGTAGAGGCGTGAATGAGATCAGGAGAGAGACAGGAGAGAGCTAAGTAGAGGTGTGAATGAGATCAGGAGAGAGACAGGAGAGAGACAGGAGAGAGGTAAGTAGAGGTGTGAATGAGATCAGGAGAGAGACAGGAGAGAGGTAAGTAGAGATGTGAATGAGATCAGGAGAGAGACAGGAGAGAGGTAAGTAGAGGTGTGAATGAGATCAGGAGAGAGACAGGAGAGCAGTAAGTAGAGGTGTGAATGAGATCAGGAGAGAGACAGGAGAGAGGTAAGTAGAGATGTGAATGAGATCAGGAGAGAGACAGGAGAGAGGTAAGTAGAGGTGTGAATGAGATCAGGAGAGAGACAGGAGAGCAGTAAGTAGAGGTGTGAATGAGATCAGGAGAGAGGTAAGTAGAGGTGTGAATGAGATCAGGAGAGAGACAGAAGAGAGGTAAGTAGAGGTGTGAATGAGATCAGGAGAGAGGTAAGTAGAGGTGTAAATGAGATCAGGAGAGAGACAGGAGAGAGCTAATTAGAGATGTGAATGAGATCAGGCGAGAGACAGAGGAGAGAGACAGGAGAGAGGTAAGTAGAGGTGTGAATGAGATCAGGAGAGAGACAGGAGAGAGCTAAGTAGAGGTGTGAATGAGATCAGGAGAGAGACAGGAAAGAGGTAAGTAGAGGTGTGAATGAGATCAGGAGAGAGACAGGAGAGAGGTAAGTAGAGGTGTGAATGAGATCAGGAGAGAGACAGGAGAGAGGTAAGTAGATGTGTGAATGAGATCAGGAGAGAGACAGGAGAGAGGTAAGTAGAGGTGTGAATGAGATCAGGAGAGAGACAGGAGAGAGGTAAGTAGAGGTGTGAATGAGATCAGGAGAGAGACAGGAGAGAGGTAAGTAGATGTGTGAATGAGATCAGGAGAGAGACAGGAGAGAGGTAAGTAGATGTGTGAATGAGATCAGGAGAGAGACAGGAGAGAGGTAAGTAGATGTGTGAATGAGATCAGGAGAGAGACAGGAGAGAGGTAAGTAGATGTGTGAATGAGATCAGGAGAGAGACAGGAGAGAGGTAAGTAGAGGTGTGAATGAGATCAGGAGAGAGACAGGAGAGAGGTAAGTAGATGTGTGAATGAGATCAGGAGAGAGACAGGAGAGATATCCTTCATCCGTGTTTCTCTACTTCTCCGGCGTTCATCCTGCTCCTCACCTCTTCATGGATTCCGTGTTTGAGCAGCATTTTCACACAGGCAGATATTGGTAAAGCAATTTCACACCCGAACCGAATAAGGTGTGTTGTGAGAGGCACCCCGTACACGTCTGCAGATAGCTGTTTCTCTGGAACTTGACCTGTAGGAAGAGCATGAAATGGATTGTGGGATGTATCTGCCGCCCCCGCCGCTGCCCCCTGCACCCCCTTGACATGGAGATGGCGTCAAGGGAAAAAAATGAGCAATTGCTGGTGGTTTGCGATGATTTCAATGATTTTTCTGCCTTTAGGCATTAAAACCCTTGGAAAAAACACTTACCAGACCCCTTCAAGGTGTCTCTGAGCTCCCCCAGCGCCTCTGTCAGTTGTGTTAATGACTTCCTGTGATACTCAGCTTGCAGTTCCAGGAGCTGGAGACAGAAAAAGAAAACTGACATCATTTTGCACAACATCAACATATTGGGGCTAATTTACTAAGGGTCTTCGGATCGCACTTACGTCGGATTTTGCGCCACTGTGACAGGTATTTAACTGGGGATTGTGTCGCATGCGATCGGATTGTGGCGCAGCTGCGCTGCATTCATGCAACAGAAATCGGGGGGCGGCCGAGGGGCGATCCGAAAGATTCGGACTGAGCACAGGATTTAAGATTCAAATTGTGTCGCAAGACAATGCACTTACCTGCACCAGGAAGAAGGTGAACTCTGTGGACCTGAGCGGGGAAGCGACATATGCAGGATATCGGGCGCAGGATCTTAGTGACTCGCCGCACAGCGCAATATACACGGACAATGCACTTACATGCACCAGGAAGAAGAAGGTGAACTCCAGGGACCTGAGCGGGGAAGCGACACATGCACGATATCGGGGGCAGGATCTTAGTAACTCCCCGCACAGCGCATTATACACGGACAATGCACTTACATGCACCAGGAAGAAGAAGGTGAACTCCAGGGACCTGAGCGGGGAAGCGACACATGCAGGATATCGGGCGCAGGATCTTAGTGACTCCCCGCACAGTGCATTATACACGGACAATGCACTTACATGCACCAGGAAGAAGGTGAACTCCTGGGACCTGAGCGGGGAAGCGACACATGCAGGATATCGGGCACAGGATCCTAGTGACTCCCCGCACAGCGCATTATACACGGAAAATGCACTTACAAGCACCAGGAAGAAGAAGGTGAACTCCGGGGACCTGAGCGGGGAAGCAACACATGCAGGATATCGGGTGCAGGATCTTAGTGACTCCCCGCACAGTGCATTATACACGGACAATGCACTTACATGCACCAGGAAGAAGAAGGTAAACTCCTGGGACCTGAGCGGGGAAGTGACACATGCAGGATATCGGGCGCAGCATCTTAGTGACTCCCCGCACAGCGCATTATACACGGACAATGCACTTACATGCACCAGGAAGAAGAAGGTGAACTCCGGGGACCTGGGCGGGGAAGTGACACATGCAGGATATCGGGCGCAGGATCTTAGTGACTCCCCGCACAGCGCATTATACACAGACAATGCACTTACATGCACCAGGAAGAAGAAGGTGAACTCCAGGGACCTGAGCGGGGAAGTGACACATGCAGGATATCAGGTGCAGGATCTTAGTGACTCCCCGCACAGCACATTATACACGGACAATGCACTTACATGCACCAGGAAGAAGAAGGTGAACTCCAGGGACCTGAGCGGGGAAGTGACACATGCAGGATATCGGGTGCAGGATCTTAGTGACTCCCCGCACAGCACATTATACACGGACAATGCACTTACATGCACCAGGAAGAAGGTGAACTCTGTGGACCTGAGTGGGGAAGCGACATATGCAGGATATCGGGCGCAGGATCTTAGTAACTCCCCGCACAGCGCATTATACACGGACAATGCACTAACAAGCACCAGGAAGAAGAAGGTGAACTCCAGGGACCTGAGCGGGGAAGCGACACATGCAGGATATCGGGCGCAGGATCTTAGTGACTCCCCGCACAGTGCATTATACACGGACAATGCACTTACATGCACCAGGAAGAAGAAGGTGAACTCCGGGGACCTGAGCGGGGAAGTGACACATGCAGGATATCGGGGGAAGGATCTTAGTGACTCCCCGCACAGCGCATTATACACGGACAATGCACTGACATGCACCAGGAAGAAGAAGGTGAACTCCGGGGACCTGAGCGGGGAAGTGACACATGCAGGATATCGGGCGCAGGATCTTAGTGACTCCCCGCACAGCGCATTATACACGGACAATGCACTTACATGCACCAGGAAGAAGAAGGTGAACTCCAGGGACCTGAGCGGGGAAGTGACACATGCAGGATATCGGGCGCAGGATCTTAGTGACTCCCCGCACAGCGCATTATACACGGACAATGCACTGACATGCACCAGGAAGAAGAAAGTGAACTCCGGGGACCTGAGCGGGGAAGTGACACATGCAGGATATCGGGCGCAGGATCTTAGTGACTCCCCGCACAGCGCATTATACACGGACAATGCACTTACATGCACCAGGAAGAAGAAGGTGAACTCCGGGGACCTGAGCGGGGAAGCGACACATGCAGGATATCGGGCGCAGGATCTTAGTGACTCCCTGCACAGCGCATTATACACGGACAATGCACTTACATGCACCAGGAAGAAGAAGGTGAACTCCGGGGACCTGAGCGGGGAAGCGACACATGCAGGATATCGGACGCAGGATCTCAGTGAATCGCGGCACAGCACATTATACACGGACAATGCACTTACATGCACCAGGAAGAAGAAGGTGAACTCCGGGGACCTGAGCGGGGAAGCGACACATGCAGGATATCGGGCGCAGGATCTTAGTGACTCCCTGCACAGCGCATTATACACGGACAATGCACTTACATGCACCAGGAAGAAGAAGGTGAACTCCGGGGACCTGAGCGGGGAAGCGACACATGCAGGATATCGGACGCAGGATCTCAGTGAATCGCGGCACAGCGCATTATACACGGACAATGCATTTTCGGGGAACGCGCAGGACGGGTAAGTAAATGTGCCCCATTATGCATCACAAATAACCAACGCTTTCCTGACACCCTTCAGCGCCATTAGTCACGGCTAATATTGAAATCTGATAACACATATTAGACACAAGTGTATAATCAAAGTTAAAAACACATGTTATCAGTTTACTTTCCAAATTAATAACCCCAAGGTGTGAATGAGATCAGGAGAGAGACAGGAGAGAGGTAAGTAGAGGTGTGAATGAGATCAGGAGAGAGACAGGAGAGATGTAAGTAGAGGTGTGAATGAGATCAGGAGAGAGACAGGAGAGAGGTAAGTAGAGATGTGAATGAGATCAGGAGAGAGAAAGGAGAGAGGTAAGTAGAGGTGTAAATGAGATCGAGAGAGAGAGAGGTAAGTAGAGGTGTAAATGAGATCGAGAGAGAGACAGGTAAGTAGATGTGTGAATGAGATCAGGAGAGAGACAGCAGAGAGGTAAGTAGAGGTGTAAATGAGATCCGGAGAGAGACAGGTAAGTAGAGGTGTGAATGAGATCAGGAGAGAGACAGGAGAGATGTAAGTAGAGGTGTGAATGAGATCAGGAGAGAGACAACAGAGAGGTAAGTAGAGGTGTAAATGAGATCAGGAGAGAGACAGGAGAGAGGTAAATAGAGGTGTGAATGAGATAAGGAGAGAGAGAGGAGAAAGGTAAGTAGAGGTGTGAATGAGATCAGGAGAGAGACAGGAGAGAGGTTAGTAGAGGTGTGATTGAGATCAGGAGAGAGACAGGAGAGAGGTTAGTAGAGGTGTGAATGAGATCAGGAGAGAGACAGGAGAGAGGTAAGTAGAGGTGTGAATGAGATCAGGAGAGAGACAGGAGAGATGTAAGTAGAGGTGTGAATGAGATCAGGAGAGAGACAGGAGAGAGGTAAGTAGAGATGTGAATGAGATCAGGAGAGAGAAAGGAGAGAGGTAAGTAAAGGTGTAAATGAGATCCGGAGAGAGACAGGTAAGTAGAGGTGTGAATGAGATCAGAAGAGAGACAGAAGAGAGGTAAGTAGATGTGTGAATGAGATCAGGAGAGAGACAGCAGAGAGGTAAGTAGAGGTGTAAATGAGATCCGGAGAGAGACAGGTAAGTAGAGGTGTGAATGAGATCAGAAGAGAGACAGCAGAGAGGTAAGTAGAGGTGTGAATGAGATCAGGAGAGAGACAGGAGAGAGGTAAGTAGATGTGTGAATGAGATCAGGAGAGAGACAGGAGAGATGTAAGTAGAGGTGTGAATGAGATCAGGAGAGAGACAGGAGAGAGGTAAGTAGAGGTGTGAATGAGATCAGGAGAGAGACAGGAGAGCAGTAAGTAGAGGTGTGAATGAGATCAGGAGAGAGGTAAGTAGAGGTGTGAATGAGATCAGGAGAGAGACAGAAGAGAGGTAAGTAGAGGTGTGAATGAGATCAGGAGAGAGGTAAGTAGAGGTGTAAATGAGATCAGGAGAGAGACAGGAGAGAGCTAATTAGAGATGTGAATGAGATCAGGCGAGAGACAGAGGAGAGAGACAGGAGAGAGGTAAGTAGAGGTGTGAATGAGATCAGGAGAGAGACAGGAGAGAGCTAAGTAGAGGTGTGAATGAGATCAGGAGAGAGACAGGAAAGAGGTAAGTAGAGGTGTGAATGAGATCAGGAGAGAGACAGGAGAGAGGTAAGTAGAGGTGTGAATGAGATCAGGAGAGAGACAGGAGAGAGGTAAGTAGATGTGTGAATGAGATCAGGAGAGAGACAGGAGAGAGGTAAGTAGAGGTGTGAATGAGATCAGGAGAGAGACAGGAGAGAGGTAAGTAGAGGTGTGAATGAGATCAGGAGAGAGACAGGAGAGAGGTAAGTAGATGTGTGAATGAGATCAGGAGAGAGACAGGAGAGAGGTAAGTAGATGTGTGAATGAGATCAGGAGAGAGACAGGAGAGAGGTAAGTAGATGTGTGAATGAGATCAGGAGAGAGACAGGAGAGAGGTAAGTAGATGTGTGAATGAGATCAGGAGAGAGACAGGAGAGAGGTAAGTAGATGTGTGAATGAGATCAGGAGAGAGACAGGAGAGATATCCTTCATCCGTGTTTCTCTACTTCTCCGGCGTTCATCCTGCTCCTCACCTCTTCATGGATTCCGTGTTTGAGCAGCATTTTCACACAGGCAGATATTGGTAAAGCAATTTCACACCCGAACCGAATAAGGTGTGTTGTGAGAGGCACCCCGTACACGTCTGCAGATAGCTGTTTCTCTGGAACTTGACCTGTAGGAAGAGCATGAAATGGATTGTGGGATGTATCTGCCGCCCCCGCCGCTGCCCCCTGCACCCCCTTGACATGGAGATGGCGTCAAGGGAAAAAAATGAGCAATTGCTGGTGGTTTGCGATGATTTCAATGATTTTTCTGCCTTTAGGCATTAAAACCCTTGGAAAAAACACTTACCAGACCCCTTCAAGGTGTCTCTGAGCTCCCCCAGCGCCTCTGTCAGTTGTGTTAATGACTTCCTGTGATACTCAGCTTGCAGTTCCAGGAGCTGGAGACAGAAAAAGAAAACTGACATCATTCTGCACAACATCAACATATTGGGGCTAATTTACTAAGGGTCTTCGGATCGCACTTACGTCGGATTTTGCGCCACTGTGACAGGTATTTAACTGGGGATTGTGTCGCATGCGATCGGATTGTGGCGCAGCTGCGCTGCATTCATGCAACAGAAATCGGGGGGCGGCCGAGGGGCGATCCGAAAGATTCGGACTGAGCACAGGATTTAAGATTCAAATTGTGTCGCAAGACAATGCACTTACCTGCACCAGGAAGAAGGTGAACTCTGTGGACCTGAGCGGGGAAGCGACATATGCAGGATATCGGGCGCAGGATCTTAGTGACTCGCCGCACAGCGCAATATACACGGACAATGCACTTACATGCACCAGGAAGAAGAAGGTGAACTCCAGGGACCTGAGCGGGGAAGCGACACATGCACGATATCGGGGGCAGGATCTTAGTAACTCCCCGCACAGCGCATTATACACGGACAATGCACTTACATGCACCAGGAAGAAGAAGGTGAACTCCAGGGACCTGAGCGGGGAAGCGACACATGCAGGATATCGGGCGCAGGATCTTAGTGACTCCCCGCACAGTGCATTATACACGGACAATGCACTTACATGCACCAGGAAGAAGGTGAACTCCTGGGACCTGAGCGGGGAAGCGACACATGCAGGATATCGGGCACAGGATCCTAGTGACTCCCCGCACAGCGCATTATACACGGAAAATGCACTTACAAGCACCAGGAAGAAGAAGGTGAACTCCGGGGACCTGAGCGGGGAAGCAACACATGCAGGATATCGGGTGCAGGATCTTAGTGACTCCCCGCACAGTGCATTATACACGGACAATGCACTTACATGCACCAGGAAGAAGAAGGTAAACTCCTGGGACCTGAGCGGGGAAGTGACACATGCAGGATATCGGGCGCAGCATCTTAGTGACTCCCCGCACAGCGCATTATACACGGACAATGCACTTACATGCACCAGGAAGAAGAAGGTGAACTCCGGGGACCTGGGCGGGGAAGTGACACATGCAGGATATCGGGCGCAGGATCTTAGTGACTCCCCGCACAGCGCATTATACACAGACAATGCACTTACATGCACCAGGAAGAAGAAGGTGAACTCCAGGGACCTGAGCGGGGAAGTGACACATGCAGGATATCAGGTGCAGGATCTTAGTGACTCCCCGCACAGCACATTATACACGGACAATGCACTTACATGCACCAGGAAGAAGAAGGTGAACTCCAGGGACCTGAGCGGGGAAGTGACACATGCAGGATATCGGGTGCAGGATCTTAGTGACTCCCCGCACAGCACATTATACACGGACAATGCACTTACATGCACCAGGAAGAAGGTGAACTCTGTGGACCTGAGTGGGGAAGCGACATATGCAGGATATCGGGCGCAGGATCTTAGTAACTCCCCGCACAGCGCATTATACACGGACAATGCACTAACAAGCACCAGGAAGAAGAAGGTGAACTCCAGGGACCTGAGCGGGGAAGCGACACATGCAGGATATCGGGCGCAGGATCTTAGTGACTCCCCGCACAGTGCATTATACACGGACAATGCACTTACATGCACCAGGAAGAAGAAGGTGAACTCCGGGGACCTGAGCGGGGAAGTGACACATGCAGGATATCGGGGGAAGGATCTTAGTGACTCCCCGCACAGCGCATTATACACGGACAATGCACTGACATGCACCAGGAAGAAGAAGGTGAACTCCGGGGACCTGAGCGGGGAAGTGACACATGCAGGATATCGGGCGCAGGATCTTAGTGACTCCCCGCACAGCGCATTATACACGGACAATGCACTTACATGCACCAGGAAGAAGAAGGTGAACTCCAGGGACCTGAGCGGGGAAGTGACACATGCAGGATATCGGGCGCAGGATCTTAGTGACTCCCCGCACAGCGCATTATACACGGACAATGCACTGACATGCACCAGGAAGAAGAAAGTGAACTCCGGGGACCTGAGCGGGGAAGTGACACATGCAGGATATCGGGCGCAGGATCTTAGTGACTCCCCGCACAGCGCATTATACACGGACAATGCACTTACATGCACCAGGAAGAAGAAGGTGAACTCCGGGGACCTGAGCGGGGAAGCGACACATGCAGGATATCGGGCGCAGGATCTTAGTGACTCCCTGCACAGCGCATTATACACGGACAATGCACTTACATGCACCAGGAAGAAGAAGGTGAACTCCGGGGACCTGAGCGGGGAAGCGACACATGCAGGATATCGGACGCAGGATCTCAGTGAATCGCGGCACAGCGCATTATACACGGACAATGCATTTTCGGGGAACGCGCAGGACGGGTAAGTAAATGTGCCCCATTATGCATCACAAATAACCAACGCTTTCCTGACACCCTTCAGCGCCATTAGTCACGGCTAATATTGAAATCTGATAACACATATTAGACACAAGTGTATAATCAAAGTTAAAAACACATGTTATCAGTTTACTTTCCAAATTAATAACCCCAAACTCCATGCTCCTCGCTTGACCCTTGAAAACACCCATAATCCCTAGAGCTAGCTGGAAACACAAGTCACATTTTGTTCTTATTATTTAACAACAATTGTTTACTTATATATGTGTCTACAACTTGACATCCTAATAAACATATAACCTTAAAATCCACGCTTCCTGCACTCCAGTCTCTCACCTGATCTCATTCACACCTCTACTTACGTCTCTCCCTGCCCAGCGCCCTCGCTCCCTGCACAGCGCCCTCGCTCCCTGCACAGCGCCCTCGCTCCCTGCACAGCGCCCTCGCTCCCTGCACAGCGCCCTCGCTCCCTGCACAGCGCCCTCGCTCCCTGCACAGAGCCCTCGCTCCCTGCACAGCGCCCTCGCTCCCTGCACAGCGCCCTCGCTCCCTGCACAGCGCCCTCGCTCCCTGCCCAGCGCCCTCGCTCCCTGCACAGCGCCCTCGCTCCCTGCACAGTGCCCTCGCTCCCTGCACAGCGCCCTCGCTCCCTGCACATTGCCCTCGCTCCCTGCACATTGCCCTCGCTCCCTGCACAGTGCCCTCGCTCCCTGCCCAGCGCCCTCGCTCCCTGCACAGCGCCCTCGCTCCCTGCACAGCGCCCTCGCTCCCTGCACAGCGCCCTCGCTCCCTGCACATTGCCCTCGCTCCCTGCACAGTGCCCTCGCTCCCTGCACAGCGCCCTCGCTCCCTGCACAGCGCCCTCGCTCCCTGCACAGCGCCCTCGCTCCCTGCACAGCGCCCTCGCTCCCTGCACAGCGCCCTCGCTCCTTGCACAGCGCCCTCGCTCCCTGCACATTGCCCTCGCTCCCTGCACATTGCCCTCGCTCCCTGCACAGCGCCCTCGCTCCCTGCACAGCGCTCTCGCTCCCTGCACAGCGCCCTCGCTCCCTGCACATTGCCCTCGCTCCCTGCACATTGCCCTCGCTCCCTGCACAGCGCTCTCGCTCCCTGCACATTGCCCTCGCTCCCTGCACAGCGCCCTCGCTCCCTGCAGATTGCCCTCGCTCCCTGCACAGCGCCCTCGCTCCCTGCACAGCGCCCTCGCTCCCTGCACATTGCCCTCGCTCCCTGCACATTGCCCTCGCTCCCTGCACAGCGCCCTCGCTCCCTGCACATTGCCCTCGCTCCCTGCACAGCGCCCTCGCTCCCTGCCCAGCGTCCTCGCTCCCTGCACAGCGCCCTCGCTCCCTGCACAGCGCCCTCGCTCTCTGCACAGCGCCCTCGCTCTCTGCACATTGCCCTCGCTCCCTGCACAGTGCCCTCGCTCCCTGCACAGTGCCCTCGCTCCCTGCACAGTGCCCTCGCTCCCTGCACAGTGCCCTCGCTCCCTGCACAGTGCCCTCGCTCCCTGCACAGTGCCCTCGCTCCGTATGCCCATAGCCCACATGTGGTGGTGACTGCTGCATCGGTACACGACCGGTCATAGAATGGAAGGAGCGACATCCAGAGCAGATTTACATGGAACAAACTTGGACATATGGGGGATTATTTTTTGTGGGATGAGATCCACTTTTCCGGTGCATCATTTAGGGGGGTTCAGTTGCTAATTGATGAGATTTTATTAATTCTAGTTTAGGGTTTTAAGCTTTTTTCCCGCCTGTTCACTGTATAAAAAAATAATGGGGGTTATTTATCATTAGGCTCCTTGGGACAGTTCTATGTCTAATTTTGGAGCTCTGCTGCCCATCAGACTCGTTAAAGTGGGATTGGCCCTTTAATAAAGGTTCTTATGGTCTACTTTCTGTCTGAGAATTTATTTTCAAACAGTCCCCAAAAAAAGTCTCAAAATGCACAAAACCTCCCAGCACATCCAGGAGCAGGGACTATGAGACTTTGCAGTCACACATCCGGCTGTGCACCGTGCCGCACTGGAGCCGTTCTATGTATGCACCAGATGAATGCAGGGGCAGGACCAGTCCTGAGGGACTTTGGCAGTGAAAGGTCCCAAAAAAAACCTCAATGCGATAATTTTTAGACTTTTTTACACCAAAAAGCCCAGAAAAAGCAACCCGCAATATGTTATATGTCTTCTACAGGTCACCACAATTATGGCAATACCTCATTGATATGTCTTTTTAGTGGTTGACTTGTTTTGCAGAATACAGAGCTCATTGGGCGAGATTTACTACTAGTGATGCAGTGTGAACTATGTGCAATCACTAATGTGCAGCGTCTGCACAGATCTTCATGAAAGTGACACTGCACCTGTCCGAAGTGCAATAACCATGTGCACCAAATTTCTTTTAAAGGTGTGTCACATTTTTGTTGAACTTACCGACATACATGGATTAATGGATGGGGGCGCTGTATCTCTATATACCAGTGCATGGAGCCTGTGTCACAGTGTAACTCTATGGAGGCTCTAGTGATATAACACCCCCCAATGTAACCAGTAATACCATAGTCTAGTGGATGGGGGCGCTGTATCTCTATATACCAGTGCATGGAGCCTGTGTCACAGTGTAACTCTATGGAGGCTCTAGTGATATAACATCCCCCCAGTGTAACCAGTAATACCATAGTCTAGTGGATGGGGGTGCTGTATCTCTATATACCAGTGCATGGAGCAGGTGTCACAGTGTAACTCTATGGAGGCTCTAGTGATATAACATCCCCCAGTGTAACCAGTAATACCATAGTCTAGTGGATGGGGGCGCTGTATCTCTATATACCAGTGCATGGAGCAGGTGTCACAGTGTAACTCTATGGAGGCTCTAGTAATATAACATCCCCCAGTGTAACCAGTAATACCATAGTCTAGTGGATGGGGGCGCTGTATCTCTATATACCAGTGCATGGAGCAGGTGTCACAGTGTAACTCTATGGAGGCTCTAGTGATATAACACCCCCCAGTGTAACCAGTAATACCATAGTCTAGTGGATGGGGGCGCTGTATCTCTATATACCAGTGCATGGAGCAGGTGTCACAGTGTAACTCTATGGAGGCTCTAGTGATATAACATCCCCCAGTGTAACCAGTAATACCATAGTCTAGTGGATGGGGGCGCTGTATCTCTATATACCAGTGCATGGAGCAGGTGTCACAGTGTAACTCTATGGAGGCTCTAGTGATATAACATCCCCCAGTGTAACCAGTAATACCATAGTCTAGTGGATGGGGGCGCTGTATCTCTATATACCAGTGCATGGAGCAGGGGTCACAGTGTAACTCTATGGAGGCTCTAGTGATATAACATCTCCCCAGTGTAACCAGTAATACCATAGTCTAGTGGATGGGGGCGCTGTATCTCTATATACCAGTGCATGGAGCAGGGGTCACAGTGTAACTCTATGGAGGCTCTAGTGATATAACATCTCCCCAGTGTAACCAGTAATACCATAGTCTAGTGGATGGGGGCGCTGTATCTCTATATACCAGTGCATGGAGCGGGTGTCACAGTGTAACTCTATGGAGGCTCTAGTGATATAACATCCCCCAGTGTAACCAGTAATACCATAGTCTAGTGGATGGGGGCGCTGTATCTCTATATACCAGTGCATGGAGCAGGTGTCACAGTGTAACTCTATGGAGACTCTAGTGATATAACACCCCCCAGTGTAACCAGTAATACCATAGTCTAGTGGATGGGGGCGCTGTACCTCTATATACCAGTGCATGGAGCAGGTGTCACAGTGTAACTCTATGGAGGCTCTAGTGATATAACATCCCCCCAGTGTAACCAGTAATACCATAGTCTAGAGGATGGGGGCGCTGTATCGCTATATACCAGTGCATGGAGCAGGTGTCACAGTGTAACTCTATGGAGGCTCTAGTGATATAACATCCCCCAGTGTAACCAGTAATACCATAGTCTAGAGGATGGGGGCGCTGTATCTCTATATACCAGTGCATGGAGCCTGTGTCATAGTGTAACTCTATGGAGGCTCTAGTGATATAACATCCCCCAGTGTAACCAGTAATACCATAGTCTAGAGGATGGGGGCGCTGTATCTCTATATACCAGTGCATGGAGCAGGTGTCACAGTGTAACTCTATGGAGACTCTAGTGATATAACATCCCCCAGTGTAACCAGTAATACCATAGTCTAGTGGATGGGGGCGCTGTATCTCTATATACCAGTGCATGGAGCAGGTGTCACAGTGTAACTCTATGGAGGCTCTAGTGATATAACATCCCCCAGTGTAACCAGTAATACCATAGTCTAGTGGATGGGGGCGCTGTACCTCTATATACCAGTGCATGGAGCAGGTGTCACAGTGTAACTCTATGGAGGCTCTAGTGATATAACATCCCCCAGTGTAACCAGTAATACCATAGCCTAGTGGATGGGGGTGCTGTATCTCTATATACCAGTGCATGGAGCAGGTGTCACAGTGTAACTCTATGGAGGCTCTAGTGATATAACACCCCCCCAGTGTAACCAGTAATACCATAGTCTAGTGGATGGGGGCGCTGTATCTCTATATACCAGTGCATGGAGCCTGTGTCACAGTGTAACTCTATGGAGGCTCTAGTGATATAACACCCCCCAGTGTAACCAGTAATACCATAGTCTAGTGGATGGGGGCGCTGTATCTCTATATACCAGTGCATGGAGCCTGTGTCACAGTGTAACTCTATGGAGGCTCTAGTGATATAACACCCCCCAGTGTAACCAGTAATACCATAGTCTAGTGGATGGGGGCGCTGTATCTCTATATACCAGTGCATGGAGCAGGTGTCACAGTGTAACTCTATTGAGGCTCTAGTGATATAACATCCCCCCAGTGTAACCAGTAATACCATAGTCTAGTGGATGGGGGCGCTGTATCTCTATATACCGGTGCATGGAGCAGGTGTCACAGTGTAACTCTATGGAGGCTCTAGTGATATAACATCCCCCAGTGTAACCAGTAATACCATAGTCTAGTGGATGGGGGCGCTGTACCTCTATATACCAGTGCATGGAGCAGGTGTCACAGTGTAACTCTATGGAGGCTCTAGTGATATAACATCCCCCAGTGTAACCAGTAATACCATAGTCTAGTGGAGGGGGGCGCTGTATCTCTATATACCAGTGCATGGAGCCTGTGTCACAGTGTAACTCTATGGAGGCTCTAGTGATATAACATCCCCCAGTGTAACCAGTAATACCATAGTCTAGTGGATGGGGGCGCTGTATCTCTATATACCAGTGCATGGAGCGGGTGTCGCAGTGTAACTCTATGGAGGCTCTAGTGATATAACACCCCCCCAGTGTAACCAGTAATACCATAGTCTAGTGGATGGGGGCGCTGTATCCCTATATACCAGTGCATGGAGCCTGTGTCACAGTGTAACTCTATGGAGGCTCTAGTGATATAACATCCCCCAGTGTAACCAGTAATACCATATTCTAGTGGATGGGGGCGCTGTACCTCTATATACCAGTGCATGGAGCCTGTGTCACAGTGTAACTCTATGGAGGCTCTAGTGATATAACATCCCCCAGTGTATCCAGTAATACCATAGTCTAGTGGATGGGGGCGCTGTACCTCTATATACCAGTGCATGGAGCAGGTGTCACAGTGTAACTCTATGGAGGCTCTAGTGATATAACATCTCCCCAGTGTAACCAGTAATACCATAGTCTAGAGGATGGGGGCGCTGTATCTCTATATACCAGTGCATGGAGCAGGTGTCACAGTGTAACTCTATGGAGGCTCTAGTGATATAACATCCCCCAGTGTAACCAGTAATACCATAGTCTAGTGGATGGGGACGCTGTATCTCTATATACCAGTGCATGGAGCGTGTGTCACAGTGTAACTCTATGGAGGCTCTAGTGATATAACATCTCCCCAGTGTAACCAGTAATACCATAGTCTAGTGGATGGGGGCGCTGTATCTCTATATACCAGTGCATGGAGCGTGTGTCACAGTGTAACTCTATGGAGGCTCTAGTGATATAACATCTCCCCAGTGTAACCAGTAATACCATAGTCTAGTGGATGGGGGCGCTGTATCTCTATATACCAGTGCATGGAGCAGGTGTCACAGTGTAACTCTATGGAGGCTCAAGTGATATAACATCCCCCAGTGTAACCAGTAATACCATAGTCTAGTGGATGGGGGCGCTGTATCTCTATATACCAGTGCATGGAGCAGGTGTCACAGTGTAACTCTATGGAGGCTCTAGTGATATAACATCCCCCCAGTGTAACCAGTAATACCATAGTCTAGTGGATGGGGGCGCTGTATCTCTATATACCAGTGCATGGAGCCTGTGTCACAGTGTAACTCTATGGAGGCTCTAGTGATATAACATCCCCCAGTGTAACCAGTAATACCATATTCTAGTGGATGGGGGCGCTGTACCTCTATATACCAGTACATGGAGCAGGTGTCACAGTGTAACTCTATGGAGGCTCTAGTGATATGACATCCCCCAGTGTAACCAGTAATACCATAGTCTAGTGGATGGGGGCGCTGTATCTCTATATACCAGTGCATGGAGCCTGTGTCACAGTGTAACTCTATGGAGGCTCTAGTGATATAACATCCCCCAGTGTAACCAGTAATACCATAGTCTAGTGGATGGGGGCGCTGTACCTCTATATACCAGTGCATGGAGCAGGTGTCACAGTGTAACTCTATGGAGGCTCTAGTGATATAACATCCCCCCAGTGTAACCAGTAATACCATAGTCTAGTGGATGGGGGCGCTGTATCTCTATATACCAGTGCATGGAGCCTGTGTCACAGTGTAACTCTATGGAGGCTCTAGTGATATAACATCCCCCCAGTGTAACCAGTAATACCATAGTCTAGTGGATGGGGGCGCTGTATCTCTATATACCAGTGCATGGAGCCTGTGTCACAGTGTAACTCTATGGGGGCTCTAGTGATATAACATCCCCCAGTGTAACCAGTAATACCATATTCTAGAGGATGGGGGCGCTGTATCTCTATATACCAGTGCATGGAGCCTGTGTCACAGTGTAACTCTATGGAGGCTCTAGTGATATAACATCCCCCAGTGTAACCAGTAATACCATAGTCTAGTGGATGGGGGCGCTGTATCTCTATATACCAGTGCATGGAGCAGGTGTCACAGTGTAACTCTATGGAGGCTCTAGTGATATAACATCCCCCCAGTGTAACCAGTAATACCATAGTCTAGTGGATGGGGGCGCTGTATCTCTATATACCAGTGCATGGAGCAGGTGTCACAGTGTAACTCTATGGAGGCTCTAGTGATATAACATCCCCCAGTGTAACCAGTAATACCATAGTCTAGTGGATGGGGGCGCTGTATCTCTATATACCAGTGCATGGAGCAGGTGTCACAGTGTAACTCTATGGAGGCTCTAGTGATATAACACCCCCCAATGTAACCAGTAATACCATAGTCTAGTGGATGGGGGCGCTGTATCTCTATATACCAGTGCATGGAGCGTGTGTCACAGTGTAACTCTATGGAGGCTCTAGTGATATAACATCCCCCAGTGTAACCAGTAATACCATAGTCTAGAGGATGGGGGCGCTGTACCTCTATATACCAGTGCATGGAGCCTGTGTCACAGTGTAACTCTATGGAGGCTCTAGTGATATAACACCCCCCAGTGTAACCAGTAATACCATAGTCTAGTGGATGGGGGCGCTGTATCTCTATATACCAGTGCATGGAGCAGGTGTCACAGTGTAACTCTATTGAGGCTCTAGTGATATAACATCCCCCCAGTGTAACCAGTAATACCATAGTCTAGTGGATGGGGGCGCTGTATCTCTATATACCAGTGCATGGAGCGTGTGTCACAGTGTAACTCTATGGAGGCTCTAGTGATATAACATCCCCCAGTGTAACCAGTAATACCATAGTCTAGTGGATGGGGGCGCTGTATCTCTATATACCTGTGCATGGAGCAGGTGTCACAGTGTAACTCTATGGAGGCTTTAGTGATATAACATCCCCCAGTGTAACCAGTAATACCATAGTCTAGTGGATGGGGGCGCTGTACCTCTATATACCAGTGCATGGAGCCTGTGTCACAGTGTAACTCTATGGAGGCTCTAGTGATATAACATCCCCCCAGTGTAACCAGTAATACCATAGTCTAGTGGATGGGGGCGCTGTATCTCTATATACCAGTGCATGGAGCGTGTGTCACAGTGTAACTCTATGGAGGCTCTAGTGATATAACACCCCCCAGTGTAACCAGTAATACCATAGTCTAGTGGATGGGGGCGCTGTATCTCTATATACCAGTGCATGGAGCAGGTGTCACAGTGTAACTCTATGGAGGCTCTAGTGATATAACATCCCCCCAGTGTAACCAGTAATACCATAGTCTATAGGATGGGGGCGCTGTACCTCTATATACCAGTGCATGGAGCCTGTGTCACAGTGTAACTTTATGGAGGCTCTAGTGATATAACATCCCACAGTGTAACCAGTAATACCATAGTCTAGTGGATGGGGGCGCTGTATCTCTATATACCAGTGCATGGAGCCTGTGTCACAGTGTAACTCTATGGAGGCTCTAGTGATATAACATCCCCCCAGTGTAACCAGTAATACCATAGTCTAGTGGATGGGGGCGCTGTATCTCTATATACCAGTGCATGGAGCAGGTGTCACAGTGTAACTCTATGGAGGCTCTAGTGATATAACATCCTCCAGTGTAACCAGTAATACCATAGTCTAGTGGATGGGGGCGCTGTATCTCTATATACCAGTGCATGGAGCCTGTGTCACAGTGTAACTCTATGGAGGCTCTAGTGATATAACATCTCCCCAGTGTAACCAGTAATACCATAGTCTAGTGGATGGGGGCGCTGTATCTCTATATACCAGTGCATGGAGCAGGTGTCACAGTGTAACTCTATGGAGGCTCTAGTGATATAACACCCTCCAGTGTAACCAGTAATACCATAGTCTAGTGGATGGGGGCGCTGTATCTCTATATACCAGTGCATGGGGCCTGTGTCACAGTGTAACTCTATGGAGGCTCTAGTGATATAACATCCCCCAGTGTAACCAGTAATACCATAGTCTAGTGGATGGGGGGGCTGTATCTCTATATACCAGTGCATGGAGCAGGTGTCACAGTGTAACTCTATGGAGGCTCTAGTGATATAACATCCCCCAGTGTAACCAGTAATACCATAGTCTAGTGGATGGGGGCGCTGTACCTCTATATACCAGTGCATGGAGCAGGTGTCACAGTGTAACTCTATAGAGGCTCTAGTGATATAACATCCCCCCCAGTGTAACCAGTAATACCATAGTCTAGTGGATGGGGGCGCTGTACCTCTATATACCAGTGCATGGAGCCTGTGTCACAGTGTAACTCTATGGAGGCTCTAGTGATATAACATCCTCCAGTGTAACCAGTAATACCATAGTCTAGTGGATGGGGGCGCTGTATCTCTATATACCAGTGCATGGAGCCTGTGTCACAGTGTAACTCTATGGAGGCTCTAGTGATATAACATCCCCCAGTGTAACCAGTAATACCATAGTCTAGTGGATGGGGGGGCTGTATCTCTATATACCAGTGCATGGAGCAGGTGTCACAGTGTAACTCTATGGAGGCTCTAGTGATATAACATCCCCCAGTGTAACCAGTAATACCATAGTCTAGTGGATGGGGGCGCTGTATCTCTATATACCAGTGCATGGAGCGTGCGTCACAGTGTAACTCTATGGAGGCTTTAGTGATATAACATCCCCCAGTGTAACCAGTAATACCATAGTCTAGTGGATGGGGGGGCTGTATCTCTACATACCAGTGCATGGAGCAGGTGTCACAGTGTAACTCTATGGAGGCTCTAGTGATATAACACCCCCCAGTGTAACCAGTAATACCATAGTCTAGTGGATGGGGGCGCTGTATCTCTATATACCAGTGCATGGAGCAGGTGTCACAGTGTAACTCTATGGAGGCTCTAGTGATATAACATCCCCCAGTGTAACCAGTAATACAATAGTCTAGTGGATGGGGGCGCTGTATCTCTATATACCAGTGCATGGAGCAGGTGTCACAGTGTAACTCTATGGAGGCTCTAGTGATATAACATCCCCCAGTGTAACCAGTAATACCATAGTCTAGTGGATGGGGGCGCTGTATCTCTATATACCAGTGCATGGGGCCTGTGTCACAGTGTAACTCTATGGAGGCTCTAGTGATATAACATCCCCCCAGTGTAACCAGTAATACCATAGTCTAGTGGATGGGGGCGCTGTATCTCTATATACCAGTGCATGGGGCCTGTGTCACAGTGTAACTCTATGGAGGCTCTAGTGATATAACATCCCCCAGTGTAACCAGTAATACCATAGTCTAGTGGATGGGGGCGCTGTATCTCTATATACCAGTGGATGGAGCGTGTGTCACAGTGTAACTCTATGGAGGCTCTAGTGATATAACATCCCCCAGTGTAACCAGTAATACCATAGTCTAGTGGATGGGGGCGCTGTATCCCTATATACCAGTGCATGGAGCGTGTGTCACAGTGTAACTCTATGGAGGCTCTAGTGATATAACATCCCCCAGTGTAACCAGTAATACCATAGTCTAGTGGATGGGGGCGCTGTATCTCTATATACCAGTGCATGGAGCAGGTGTCACAGTGTAACTCTATGGAGGCTCTAGTGATATAACATCCCCCAGTGTAACCAGTAATACCATAGTCTAGTGGATGGGGGCGCTGTATCTCTATATACCAGTGCATGGAGCGTGTGTCACAGTGTAACTCTATGGAGGCTCTAGTGATATAACACCCCCCAATGTAACCAGTAATACCATAGTCTAGTGGATGGGGGCGCTGTATCTCTATATACCAGTGCATGGAGCAGGTGTCACAGTGTAACTCTATGGAGGCTCTAGTGATATAACATCCCCCAGTGTAACCAGTAATACCATAGTCTAGTGGATGGGGGCGCTGTATCTCTATATACCAGTGCATGGAGTCTGTGTCACAGTGTAACTCTATGGAGGCTCTAGTGATATAACATCCCCCCCAGTGTAACCAGTAATACCATAGTCTAGTGGATGGGGGCGCTGTACCTCTATATACCAGTGCATGGAGCCTGTGTCACAGTGTAACTCTATGGAGGCTCTAGTGATATAACATCCCCCCAGTGTAACCAGTAATACCATAGTCTAGTGGATGGGGGCGCTGTACCTCTATATACCAGTGCATGGAGCCTGTGTCACAGTGTAACTCTATGGAGGCTCTAGTGATATAACATCCCCCAGTGTAACCAGTAATACCATAGTCTAGTGGATGGGGGCGCTGTATCTCTATATACCAGTGCATGGAGCGGGTGTCACAGTGTAACTCTATGGAGGCTCTAGTGATATAACATCTCCCCAGTGTAACCAGTAATACCATAGTCTAGAGGATGGGGGCGCTGTATCTCTATATACCAGTGCATGGAGCAGGTGTCACAGTGTAACTCTATGGGGGCTCTAGTGATATAACACCCCCCAGTGTAACCAGTAATACCATAGTCTAGTGGATGGGGGCGCTGTACCTCTATATACCAGTGCATGGAGCCTGTGTCACAGTGTAACTCTATGGAGGCTCTAGTGATATAACATCCCCCAGTGTAACCAGTAATACCATAGTCTAGTGGATGGGGGCGCTGTATCTCTATATACCAGTGCATGGAGCCTGTGTCACAGTGTAACTCTATGGAGGCTCTAGTGATATAACATCCCCCCCAGTGTAACCAGTAATACCATAGTCTAGTGGATGGGGGCGCTGTATCTCTAAATACCAGTGCATGGAGCAGGTGGCACAGTGTAACTCTATGGGGGCTCTAGTGATATAACATCCCCCAGTGTAACCAGTAATACCATAGTCTATAGGATGGGGGCGCTGTATCTCTATATACCAGTGCATGGAGCAGGTGGCACAGTGTAACTCTATGGGGGCTCTAGTGATATAACATCCCCCAGTGTAACCAGTAATACCATAGTCTAGTGGATGGGGGCGCTGTTTCTCTATATACCAGTGCATGGAGCCTGTGTCACAGTGTAACTCTATGGAGGCTCTAGTGATATAACATCCCCCAGTGTAACCAGTAATACCATAGTCTAGTGGATGGGGGCGCTGTATCTCTATATACCAGTACATGGATCAGGTGTCACAGTGTAACTCTATGGAGGCTCTAGTGATATAACATCCCCCAGTGTAACCAGTAATACCATAGTCTAGTGGATGGGGGCGCTGTACCTCTATATACCAGTGCATGGAGCGGGTGTCACAGTGTAACTCTATGGGGGCTCTAGTGATATAACATCCCCCCAGTGTAACCAGTAATACCATAGTCTAGTGGATGGGGGCGCTGTACCTCTATATACCAGTGCATGGAGCCTGTGTCACAGTGTAACTCTATGGGGGCTCTAGTGATATAACATCCCCCAGTGTAACCAGTAATACCATAGTCTAGTGGATGGGGGCGCTGTATCTCTATATACCAGTGCATGGAGCAGGTGTCACAGTGTAACTCTATGGAGGCTCTAGTGATATAACATCCCCCCAGTGTAACCAGTAATACCATAGTCTAGTGGATGGGGGCGCTGTATCTCTATATACCAGTGCATGGAGCCTGTGTCACAGTGTAACTCTATGGAGGCTGTAGTGATATAACATCCCCCAGTGTAACCAGTAATACCATAGTCTAGAGGATGGGGGCGCTGTATCTCTATATACCAGTGCATGGAGCCTGTGTCACAGTGTAACTCTATGGAGGCTCTAGTGATATAACATCCCCCAGTGTAACCAGTAATACCATAGTCTAGTGGATGGGGGCGCTGTATCTCTATACACCAGTGCATGGAGCCTGTGTCACAGTGTAACTCTATGGAGGCTCTAGTGATATAACATCCCCCAGTGTAACCAGTAATACCATAGTCTAGTGGATGGGGGCGCTGTACCTCTATATACCAGTGCATGGAGCCTGTGTCACAGTGTAACTCTATGGAGGCTCTAGTGATATAACATCCCCCAGTGTAACCAGTAATACCATAGTCTAGTGGATGGGGGCGCTGTATCTCTATACACCAGTGCATGGAGCCTGTGTCACAGTGTAACTCTATGGAGGCTCTAGTGATATAACACCCCCCAGTGTAACCAGTAATACCATAGTCTAGTGGATGGGGGCGCTGTACCTCTATATACCAGTGCATGGAGCAGGTGTCACAGTGTAACTCTATGGAGGCTCTAGTGATATAACATCCCCCAGTGTAACCAGTAATACCATAGTCTAGTGGATGGGGGCGCTGTATCCCTATATACCAGTGCATGGAGCAGGGGTCACAGTGTAACTCTATGGAGGCTCTAGTGATATAACATCCCCCAGTGTAACCAGTAATACCATAGTCTAGTGGATGGGGGCGCTGTATCTCTATATACCAGTGCATGGAGCAGGTGTCACAGTGTAACTCTATGGAGGCTCTAGTGATATAACATCCCCCAGTGTAACCAGTAATACCATAGTCTAGTGGATGGGGGCGCTGTATCTATATACCAGTGCATGGAGCCTGTGTCACAGTGTAACTCTATGGAGGCTCTAGTGATATAACATCCCCCAGTGTAACCAGTAATACCATAGTCTAGTGGATGGGGGCGCTGTATCTCTATATACCAGTGCATGGAGCCTGTGTCACAGTGTAACTCTATGGAGGCTCTAGTGATATAACACCCCCCAGTGTAACCAGTAATACCATAGTCTAGTGGATGGGGGCGCTGTACCTCTATATAGCAGTGCATGGAGCCTGTGTCACAGTGTAACTCTATGGAGGCTCTAGTGATATAACACCCCCCAGTGTAACCAGTAATACCATAGTCTAGTGGATGGGGGCGCTGTATCTCTATATACCAGTGCATGGAGCAGGTGTCACAGTGTAACTCTATGGAGGCTCTAGTGATATAACATCCCCCAGTGTAACCAGTAATACCATATTCTAGTGGATGGGGGCGCTGTACCTCTATATACCAGTGCATGGAGCCCGTGTCACAGTGTAACTCTATGGAGGCTCTAGTGATATATCATCCCCCAGTGTAACCAGTAATACCATAGTCTAGTGGATGGGGGCGCTGTATCTCTATATAACAGTGCATGGAGCAGGTGTCACAGTGTAACTCTATGGAGGCTCTAGTGATATAACATCCCCCCAGTGTAACCAGTAATACCATAGTCTAGTGGATGGGGGCGCTGTATCTCTATATACCAGTGCATGGAGCAGGTGTCACAGTGTAACTCTATGGAGGCTCTAGTGATATAACATCCCCCCAGTGTAACCAGTAATACCATAGTCTAGTGGATGGGGGCGCTGTATCTCTATATACCAGTGCATGGGGCCTGTGTCACAGTGTAACTCTATGGAGGCTCTAGTGATATAACATCCCCCAGTGTAACCAGTAATACCATAGTCTAGTGGATGGGGGCGCTGTATCTCTATATACCAGTGCATGGAGCCTGTGTCACAGTGTAACTCTATGGAGGCTCTAGTGATATAACATCCCCCAGTGTAACCAGTAATACCATAGTCTAGTGGATGGGGGCGCTGTATCTCTATATACCAGTGCATGGAGCAGGTGTCACAGTGTAACTCTATGGAGGCTCTAGTGATATAACATCCCCCAGTGTAACCAGTAATACCATAGTCTAGTGGATGGGGGCGCTGTACCTCTATATACCAGTGCATGGAGCGGGTGTCACAGTGTAACTCTATGGAGGCTCTAGTGATATAACATCCCCCCAGTGTAACCAGTAATACCATAGTCTAGTGGATGGGGGCGCTGTATCTCTATATACCAGTGCATGGAGCGTGTGTCACAGTGTAACTCTATGGAGGCTCTAGTGATATAACATCCCCCCAGTGTAACCAGTAATACCATAGTCTAGTGGATGGGGGCGCTGTATCTCTATATACCAGTGCATGGAGCAGGTGTCACAGTGTAACTCTATGGGGGCTCTAGTGATATAACATCCCCCAGTGTAACCAGTAATACCATAGTCTAGTGGATGGGGGCGCTGTATCTCTATATACCAGTGCATGGAGCAGGTGTCACAGTGTAACTCTATGGAGGCTCTAGTGATATAACACCCCCCAGTGTAACCAGTAATACCATAGTCTAGTGGATGGGGGCGCTGTATCTCTATATACCAGTGCATGGAGCCTGTGTCACAGTGTAACTCTATGGAGGCTCTAGTGATATAACATCCCCCAGTGTAACCAGTAATACCATAGTCTAGTGGATGGGGGCGCTGTATCTCTATATACCAGTGCATGGAGCCTGTGTCACAGTGTAACTCTATGGAGGCTCTAGTGATATAACATCCCACAGTGTAACCAGTAATACCATAGTCTAGTGGATGGGGGCGCTGTATCTCTATATACCAGTGCATGGAGCAGGTGTCACAGTGTATCTCTATGGAGGCTCTAGAGATATAACATCCCCCAGTGTAACCAGTAATACCATAGTCTAGTGGATGGGGGCGCTGTATCTCTATATACCAGTGCATGGAGCCTGTGTCACAGTGTAACTCTATGGAGGCTCTAGTGATATAACATCCCCCAGTGTAACCAGTAATACCATAGTCTAGTGGATGGGGGCGCTGTATCTCTATATACCAGTGCATGGAGCGTGTGTCACAGTGTAACTCTATGGAGGCTCTAGTGATATAACATCCCCCAGTGTAACCAGTAATACCATAGTCTAGTGGATGGGGGCGCTGTATCTCTATATACCAGTGCATGGAGCCTGTGTCACAGTGTAACTCTATGGAGGCTCTAGTTATATAACATCCCCCAGTGTAACCAGTAATACCATAGTCTAGTGGATGGGGGCGCTGTATCTCTATATACCAGTGCATGGAGCCTGTGTCACAGTGTAACTCTATGGAGGCTCTAGTGATATAACATCCCCCCAGTGTAACCAGTAATACCATAGTCTAGTGCAGTGATTTTCAACCTTTTTTGAGCCGTGGCACACTTTTTATACTTAGAAAATCCTGGGGCACACCACCAACCAAAATAGCACAAAATGACACTAAAACAGTCATAAAAGGCCTCCCTTTACTAATAAAAAGGCCCTAGCTGCCTCCCTTTACTAATAAAAAGCCCCTGGCGGCCTCCCTTTACTAATAAAAAGCCCCTAGCGGCCTCCCTTTACTAATAAAATGCCCCTAGCTGCCTCCCTTTACTAATAAAAAGGCCCTAGCTGCCTCCCTTTACTAATAAAAAGGCCCTAGAGGCCTCCCTTTACTAATAAAAAGCCCCTAGCTGCCTCCCTTTACTAATAAAAAGGCCCTAGCGGCCTCCCTTTACTAATAAAAAGCCCCTAGCGGCCTCCCTTTACTAATAAAAAGCCCCTAGATGCCTCCCTTTACTAATAAAAAGCCCCTGGCGGCCTCCCTTTACTAATAAAAAGCCCCTAGCTGCCTCCCTTTACTAATAAAAAGCCCCTGGCGGCCTCCCTTTACTAATAAAAAGGCCCTAGCTGCCTCCCTTTACTAATAAAAAGGCCCTAGCTGCCTCCCTTTACTAATAAAAAGCCCCTAGATGCCTCCCTTTACTAATTAAAAGGCCCTAGCTGCCTCCCTTTACTAATAAAAAGCCCCTGGCGGCCTCCCTTTACTAATAAAAAGCCCCTGGCGGCCTCCCTTTACTAATAAAAAGCCCCTAGCTGCCTCCCTTTACTAATAAAAAGCCCCTGGCGGCCTCCCTTTACTAATAAAAAGCCCCTGGCGGCCTCCCTTTACTAATAAAAAGCCCCTAGCGGCCTCCCTTTACTAATAAAAAGCCCCTAGATGCCTCCCTTTACTAATAAAAAGGCCCTAGCGGCCTCCCTTTACAAATTAAGAGCCCGTAGCGGCCTCTCTTTACTAATTAATAGGCCCTAGAGGCCCCCCTTTACTATTTAAAAGGCCCTAGAGCCCCCCTTTACTAATTAAAAGGCCCTAGAGCCCCCCCTTTACTAATTAAAAGGCCCTAGAGCCCCCCTTTACTAATTAAAAGGCCCTAGAGCCCCCCTTTACTAATTAAAAGGCCCTAGAGGCCCCCCCTTTACTAATTAAAAGGCCCTAGAGGCCCCCCCTTTACTAATTAAAAGGCCCTAGCGGCCTCCCTTTACTAATTAAAAGGCCCTAGAGGCCCCCCTTTACTAATTAAAAGGCCCTAGAGGCCTCCCTTTACTAATTAAAAGGCCCTAGAGGCCCCCCTTTACTAATTAAAAGGCCCTAGAGGCCCCCCTTTACTAATTAAAAGGCCCTAGAGGCCCCCCTTTACTAATTAAAAGGCCCTAGAGGCCCCCCTTTACTAATTAAAAGGCCCTAGAGGCCCCCCTTTACTAATTAAAAGGCCCTAGAGGCCCCCCTTTACTAATTAAAAGGCCCTAGAGGCCCCCCTTTACTAATTAAAAGGCCCTAGAGGCCCCCCCTTTACTAATTAAAAGGCCCTAGAGCCCCCCCTTTACTAATTAAAAGGCCCTAGAGGCCCCCCTTTACTAATTAAAAGGCCCTAGAGGCCCCCCTTTACTAATTAAAAGGCCCTAGAGGCCCCCCTTAACAAATAAAAAGCCCCTAGAGGCCTCCCTTTACTAATAAAAAAAAAAAAACCCTAGCTGCCTTCCCTATACAAACAATAACCTTATATACTTACCCTTGATGTCTTCTTCCGCGTACCTTCACTCCTAATGGCGATCCGCTCACCTTCTGTAGCTCCTGCACCACGCGCCTCTGGTCACGTGACTTACACGACCTGACGTCAGGTCGCGTCAGTCACGTGACATGGGCCGCGCTGTACAGGAGCTACAGAAGACTGGCGGACCGCCGACGCGGGACTTGGAGGTAAGTATGGGGCAGAAAGACGGGGTCGCGGCGGCAGCTCGACACCGGGGCAGCCTAGTTCGGGCAACTTTCCCCCGCGGCACACTCAACCGCGGCACACAGGTTGAAAATCACTGGTCTAGTGGATGGGGGCGCTGTATCTCTATATACCAGTGCATGGAGCAGGTGTCACAGTGTAACTCTATGGAGGCTCTAGTGATATAACATCCCCCAGTGTAACCAGTAATACCATAGTCTAGTGGATGGGGGCGCTGTACCTCTATATACCAGTGCATGGAGCAGGTGTCACAGTGTAACTCTATGGAGGCTCTAGTGATAACATCTCCCAGTGTAACCAGTAATACCATAGTCTAGTGGATGGGGGCGCTGTATCTCTATATACCAGTGCATGGAGCAGGTGTCACAGTGTAACTCTATGGAGGCTCTAGTGATATAACATCCCCCAGTGTAACCAGTAATACCATAGTCTAGTGGATGGGGGCGCTGTATCTCTATATACCAGTGCATGGAGCCTGTGTCACAGTGTAACTCTATGGAGGCTCTAGTGATATAACATCCCCCAGTGTAACCAGTAATACCATAGTCTAGTGGATGGGGGCGCTGTATCTCTATATACCAGTGCATGGAGCAGGTGTCACAGTGTAACTCTATGGAGGATCTAGTGGTATAACATCCTCCAGTGTAACCAGTAATACCATAGTCTAGTGGATGGGGGCGCTGTATCTCTATATACCAGTGCATGGAGCAGGTGTCACAGTGTAACTCTATGGAGGCTCTAGTGATATAACACCCCCCAGTGTAACCAGTAATACCATAGTCTAGTGGATGGGGGCGCTGTATCTCTATATACCAGTGCATGGAGCCTGTGTCACAGTGTAACTCTATGGAGGCTCTAGTGATATAACATCCCTCCAGTGTAACCAGTAATACCATAGTCTAGTGGATGGGGGCGCTGTACCTCTATATACCAGTGCATGGAGCAGGTGTCACAGTGTAACTCTATGGAGGCTCTAGTGATATAACATCCCCCCAGTGTAACCAGTAATACCATAGTCTAGTGGATGGGGGCGCTGTATCTCTATATACCAGTGCATGGAGCAGGTGTCACAGTGTAACTCTATGGAGGCTCTAGTGATATAACATCCCCCAGTGTAACCAGTAATACCATAGTCTAGTGGATGGGGGCGCTGTATCTCTATATACCAGTGCATGGAGCGTGTGTCACAGTGTAACTCTATGGAGGCTCTAGTGATATAACATCCCCCAGTGTAACCAGTAATACCATAGTCTAGTGGATGGGGGCGCTGTATCTCTATATACCAGTGCATGGAGCGTGTGTCACAGTGTAACTCTATGGAGGCTCTAGTGATATAACATCCCCCAGTGTAACCAGTAATACCATAGTCTAGTGGATGGGGGCGCTGTATCTCTATATACCAGTGCATGGAGCGGGTGTCACAGTGTAACTCTATGGAGGCTCTAGTGATATAACATCTCCCCAGTGTAACCAGTAATACCATAGTCTAGTGGATGGGGGCGCTGTATCTCTATATACCAGTGCATGGAGCGTGTGTCACAGTGTAACTCTATGGAGGCTCTAGTGATATAACATCCCCCAGTGTAACCAGTAATACCATAGTCTAGTGGATGGGGGCGCTGTATCTCTATATACCAGTGCATGGAGCAGGTGTCACAGTGTAACTCTATGGAGGCTCTAGTGATATAACACCCCCCAGTGTAACCAGTAATACCATAGTCTAGTGGATGGGGGCGCTGTACCTCTATATACCAGTGCATGGAGCAGGTGTCACAGTGTAACTCTATGGAGGCTCTAGTGATATAACATCCCCCCCAGTGTAACCAGTAATACCATAGTCTAGTGGATGGGGGCGCTGTACCTCTATATACCAGTGCATGGAGCCTGTGTCACAGTGTAACTCTATGGAGGCTCTAGTGATATAACATCCCCCAGTGTAACCAGTAATACCATAGTCTAGTGGATGGGGGCGCTGTATCTCTATATACCAGTGCATGGAGCAGGTGTCACAGTGTAACTCTATGGAGGCTCTAGTGATATAACATCCCCCCAGTGTAACCAGTAATACCATAGTCTAGTGGATGGGGGCGCTGTATCTCTATATACCAGTGCATGGAGCAGGTGTCACAGTGTAACTCTATGGAGGCTCTAGTGATATAACATCCCCCAGTGTAACCAGTAATACCATAGTCTAGTGGATGGGGGCGCTGTACCTCTATATACCAGTGCATGGAGCCTGTGTCACAGTGTAACTCTATGGAGGCTCTAGTGATATAACATCCCCCAGTGTAACCAGTAATACCATAGTCTAGTGGATGGGGGCGCTGTATCTCTATATACCAGTGCATGGAGCAGGTGTCACAGTGTAACTCTATGGAGGCTCTAGTGATATAACATCCCCCCAGTGTAACCAGTAATACCATAGTCTAGTGGATGGGGGCGCTGTATCTCTATATACCAGTGCATGGAGCCTGTGTCACAGTGTAACTCTATGGAGGCTCTAGTGATATAACATCCCCCCAGTGTAACCAGTAATACCATAGTCTAGTGGATGGGGGCGCTGTATCTCTATATACCAGTGCATGGAGCAGGTGTCACAGTGTAACTCTATGGAGGCTCTAGTGATATAACATCCCCCCAGTGTAACCAGTAATACCATATTCTAGTGGATGGGGGCGCTGTACCTCTATATACCAGTGCATGGAGCGTGTGTCACAGTGTAACTCTATGGAGGCTCTAGTGATATAACATCCCCCAGTGTAACCAGTAATACCATAGTCTAGTGGATGGGGGCGCTGTATCTCTATATACCAGTGCATGGAGCCTGTGTCACAGTGTAACTCTATGGAGGCTCTAGTGATATAACATCTCCCCAGTGTAACCAGTAATACCATAGTCTAGTGGATGGGGGTGCTGTATCTCTATATACCAGTGCATGGAGCCTGTGTCACAGTGTAACTCTATGGAGGCTCTAGTGATATAACATCCCCCCAGTGTAACCAGTAATACCATAGTCTAGTGGATGGGGGCGCTGTATCTCTATATACCAGTGCATGGAGCGTGTGTCACAGTGTAACTCTATGGAGGCTCTAGTGATATAACATCCCCCAGTGTAACCAGTAATACCATAGTCTAGTGGATGGGGGCGCTGTATCTCTATATACCAGTGCATGGAGCCTGTGTCACAGTGTAACTCTATGGAGGCTCTAGTGATATAACATCCCCCCAGTGTAACCAGTAATACCATAGTCTAGTGGATGGGGGCGCTGTACCTCTATATACCAGTGCATGGAGCGTGTGTCACAGTGTAACTCTATGGAGGCTCTAGTGATATAACACCCCCCAGTGTAACCAGTAATACCATAGTCTAGTGGATGGGGGCGCTGTACCTCTATATACCAGTGCATGGAGCCTGTGTCACAGTGTAACTCTATGGAGGCTCTAGTGATATAACATCCCCCCAGTGTAACCAGTAATACCATAGTCTAGTGGATGGGGGCGCTGTATCTCTATATACCAGTGCATGGAGCAGGTGTCACAGTGTAACTCTATGGAGGCTCTAGTGATATAACATCCCCCAGTGTAACCAGTAATACCATAGTCTAGTGGATGGGGGCGCTGTATCTCTATATACCAGTGCATGGAGCAGGTGTCACAGTGTAACTCTATGGAGGCTCTAGTGATTTAACATCCCCCAGTGTAACCAGTAATACCATAGTCTAGTGGATGGGGGCGCTGTATCTCTATATACCGGTGCATGGAGCAGGTGTCACAGTGTAACTCTATGGAGGCTCTAGTGATATAACATCCCCCAGTGTAACCAGTAATACCATAGTCTAGTGGATGGGGGCGCTGTATCTCTATATACCAGTGCATGGAGCAGGTGTCACAGTGTAACTCTATGGAGGCTCTAGTGATATAACACCCCCCAATGTAACCAGTAATACCATAGTCTAGTGGATGGGGGCGCTGTATCTCTATATACCAGTGCATGGAGCGTGTGTCACAGTGTAACTCTATGGAGGCTCTAGTGATATAACATCCCCCAGTGTAACCAGTAATACCATAGTCTAGAGGATGGGGGCGCTGTATCTCTATATACCAGTGCATGGAGCGGGTGTCACAGTGTAACTTTATGGAGGCTCTAGTGATATAACACCCCCCAGTGTAACCAGTAATACCATAGTCTAGTGGATGGGGGCGCTGTATCTCTATATACCAGTGCATGGAGCAGGTGTCACAGTGTAACTCTATGGAGGCTCTAGTGATATAACATCCCCCAGTGTAACCAGTAATACCATAGTCTAGTGGATGGGGGCGCTGTACCTCTATATACCAGTGCATGGAGCAGGTGTCACAGTGTAACTCTATGGAGGCTCTAGTGATATAACATCCCCCCAGTGTAACCAGTAATACCATAGTCTAGTGGATGGGGGCGCTGTATCTCTATATACCAGTGCATGGAGCCTGTGTCACAGTGTAACTCTATGGAGGCTCTAGTGATATAACATCCCCCCAGTGTAACCAGTAATACCATAGTCTAGTGGATGGGGGCGCTGTATCTCTATATACCAGTGCATGGAGCCTGTGTCACAGTGTAACTCTATGGGGGCTCTAGTGATATAACATCCCCCAGTGTAACCAGTAATACCATATTCTAGAGGATGGGGGCGCTGTATCTCTATATACCAGTGCATGGAGCCTGTGTCACAGTGTAACTCTATGGAGGCTCTAGTGATATAACATCCCCCAGTGTAACCAGTAATACCATAGTCTAGTGGATGGGGGCGCTGTATCTCTATATACCAGTGCATGGAGCAGGTGTCACAGTGTAACTCTATGGAGGCTCTAGTGATATAACACCCCCCAATGTAACCAGTAATACCATAGTCTAGTGGATGGGGGCGCTGTATCTCTATATACCAGTGCATGGAGCGTGTGTCACAGTGTAACTCTATGGAGGCTCTAGTGATATAACATCCCCCAGTGTAACCAGTAATACCATAGTCTAGAGGATGGGGGCGCTGTACCTCTATATACCAGTGCATGGAGCCTGTGTCACAGTGTAACTCTATGGAGGCTCTAGTGATATAACACCCCCCAATGTAACCAGTAATACCATAGTCTAGTGGATGGGGGCGCTGTATCTCTATATACCAGTGCATGGAGCAGGTGTCACAGTGTAACTCTATTGAGGCTCTAGTGATATAACATCCCCCCAGTGTAACCAGTAATACCATAGTCTAGTGGATGGGGGCGCTGTATCTCTATATACCAGTGCATGGAGCGTGTGTCACAGTGTAACTCTATGGAGGCTCTAGTGATATAACATCCCCCAGTGTAACCAGTAATACCATAGTCTAGTGGATGGGGGCGCTGTATCTCTATATACCTGTGCATGGAGCAGGTGTCACAGTGTAACTCTATGGAGGCTCTAGTGATATAACATCCCCCCAGTGTAACCAGTAATACCATAGTCTAGTGGATGGGGGCGCTGTACCTCTATATACCAGTGCATGGAGCCTGTGTCACAGTGTAACTCTATGGAGGCTTTAGTGATATAACATCCCCCAGTGTAACCAGTAATACCATAGTCTAGTGGATGGGGGCGCTGTACCTCTATATACCAGTGCATGGAGCCTGTGTCACAGTGTAACTCTATGGAGGCTCTAGTGATATAACATCCCCCCAGTGTAACCAGTAATACCATAGTCTAGTGGATGGGGGCGCTGTATCTCTATATACCAGTGCATGGAGCGTGTGTCACAGTGTAACTCTATGGAGGCTCTAGTGATATAACACCCCCCAGTGTAACCAGTAATACCATAGTCTAGTGGATGGGGGCGCTGTATCTCTATATACCAGTGCATGGAGCAGGTGTCACAGTGTAACTCTATGGAGGCTCTAGTGATATAACATCCCCCCAGTGTAACCAGTAATACCATAGTCTATAGGATGGGGGCGCTGTACCTCTATATACCAGTGCATGGAGCAGGTGTCACAGTGTAACTCTATGGAGGCTCTAGTGATATAACATCCCCCAGTGTAACCAGTAATACCATAGTCTAGTGGATGGGGGCGCTGTATCTCTATATACCAGTGCATGGAGCCTGTGTCACAGTGTAACTCTATGGGGGCTCTAGTGATATAACATCCCCCAGTGTAACCAGTAATACCATAGTCTAATGGATGCGGGCGCTGTACCTCTATATACCAGTGCATGGAGCAGGTGTCACAGTGTAACTCTATGGAGGCTCTAGTGATATAACATCCCCCAGTGTAACCAGTAATACCATAGTCTAGTGGATGGGGGCGCTGTATCTCTATATACCAGTGCATGGAGCAGGTGTCACAGTGTAACTCTATGGAGGCTCTAGTGATATAACATCCCCCAGTGTAACCAGTAATACCATAGTCTAGTGGATGGGGGCGCTGTATCTCTATATACCAGTGCATGGAGCAGGTGTCACAGTGTAACTCTATGGAGGCTCTAGTGATATAACACCCCCCAATGTAACCAGTAATACCATAGTCTAGTGGATGGGGGCGCTGTATCTCTATATACCAGTGCATGGAGCAGGTGTCACAGTGTAACTCTATGGAGGCTCTAGTGATATAACATCCCCCAGTGTAACCAGTAATACCATAGTCTAGTGGATGGGGGCGCTGTATCTCTATATACCAGTGCATGGAGCCTGTGTCACAGTGTAACTCTATGGAGGCTCTAGTGATATAACATCCCCCCAGTGTAACCAGTAATACCATAGTCTAGTGGATGGGGGCGCTGTATCTCTATATACCAGTGCATGGAGCGTGTGTCACAGTGTAACTCTATGGAGGCTCTAGTGATATAACATCTCCCAGTGTAACCAGTAATACCATAGTCTAGTGGATGGGGGCGCTGTATCTCTATATACCAGTGCATGGAGCGGGTGTCGCAGTGTAACTCTATGGAGGCTCTAGTGATATAACATCCCCCAGTGTAACCAGTAATACCATAGTCTAGTGGATGGGGGCGCTGTATCTCTATATACCAGTGCATGGAGCCTGTGTCACAGTGTAACTCTATGGAGGCTCTAGTGATATAACACCCCCCAATGTAACCAGTAATACCATAGTCTAGTGGATGGGGGCGCTGTATCTCTATATACCAGTGCATGGAGCAGGTGTCACAGTGTAACTCTATGGAGGCTCTAGTGATATAACATCCCCCAGTGTAACCAGTAATACCATAGTCTAGTGGATGGGGGCGCTGTATCTCTATATACCTGTGCATGGAGCAGGTGTCACAGTGTAACTCTATGGAGGCTCTAGTGATATAACATCCCCCAGTGTAACCAGTAATACCATAGTCTAGTGGATGGGGGCGCTGTATCTCTATATACCAGTGCATGGAGCCTGTGTCACAGTGTAACTCTATGGGGGCTCTAGTGATATAACATCCCCCAGTGTAACCAGTAATACCATAGTCTAATGGATGCGGGCGCTGTACCTCTATATACCAGTGCATGGAGCAGGTGTCACAGTGTAACTCTATGGAGGCTCTAGTGATATAACATCCCCCAGTGTAACCAGTAATACCATAGTCTAGTGGATGGGGGCGCTGTATCTCTATATACCAGTGCATGGAGCAGGTGTCACAGTGTAACTCTATGGAGGCTCTAGTGATATAACATCCCCCAGTGTAACCAGTAATACCATAGTCTAGTGGATGGGGGCGCTGTATCTCTATATACCAGTGCATGGAGCAGGTGTCACAGTGTAACTCTATGGAGGCTCTAGTGATATAACACCCCCCAATGTAACCAGTAATACCATAGTCTAGTGGATGGGGGCGCTGTATCTCTATATACCAGTGCATGGAGCAGGTGTCACAGTGTAACTCTATGGAGGCTCTAGTGATATAACATCCCCCAGTGTAACCAGTAATACCATAGTCTAGTGGATGGGGGCGCTGTATCTCTATATACCAGTGCATGGAGCCTGTGTCACAGTGTAACTCTATGGAGGCTCTAGTGATATAACATCCCCCCAGTGTAACCAGTAATACCATAGTCTAGTGGATGGGGGCGCTGTATCTCTATATACCAGTGCATGGAGCGTGTGTCACAGTGTAACTCTATGGAGGCTCTAGTGATATAACATCTCCCAGTGTAACCAGTAATACCATAGTCTAGTGGATGGGGGCGCTGTATCTCTATATACCAGTGCATGGAGCGGGTGTCGCAGTGTAACTCTATGGAGGCTCTAGTGATATAACATCCCCCAGTGTAACCAGTAATACCATAGTCTAGTGGATGGGGGCGCTGTATCTCTATATACCAGTGCATGGAGCCTGTGTCACAGTGTAACTCTATGGAGGCTCTAGTGATATAACACCCCCCAATGTAACCAGTAATACCATAGTCTAGTGGATGGGGGCGCTGTATCTCTATATACCAGTGCATGGAGCAGGTGTCACAGTGTAACTCTATGGAGGCTCTAGTGATATAACATCCCCCAGTGTAACCAGTAATACCATAGTCTAGTGGATGGGGGCGCTGTATCTCTATATACCTGTGCATGGAGCAGGTGTCACAGTGTAACTCTATGGAGGCTCTAGTGATATAACATCCTCCAGTGTAACCAGTAATACCATAGTCTAGTGGATGGGGGCGCTGTATCTCTATATACCAGTGCATGGAGCCTGTGTCACAGTGTAACTCTATGGAGGCTCTAGTGATATAACATCCCCCAGTGTAACCAGTAATACCATAGTCTAGAGGATGGGGGCGCTGTATCTCTATATACCTGTGCATGGAGCGTGTGTCACAGTGTAACTCTATGGAGGCTCTAGTGATATAACATCCCCCAGTGTAACCAGTAATACCATAGTCTAGTGGATGGGGGCGCTGTATCTCTATATACCTGTGCATGGAGCAGGTGTCACAGTGTAACTCTATGGAGGCTCTAGTGATATAACATCCCCCAGAGTAACCAGTAATACCATAGTCTAGTGGATGGGGGCGCTGTATCTCTATATACCAGTGCATGGAGCAGGTGTCACAGTGTAACTCTATGGAGGCTCTAGTGATATAACACCCCCCAGTGTAACCAGTAATACCATAGTCTAGAGGATGGGGGCGCTGTATCTCTATATACCAGTGCATGGAGCAGGTGTCACAGTGTAACTCTATGGAGGCTCTAGTGATATAACACCCCCCAATGTAACCAGTAATACCATAGTCTAGTGGATGGGGGCGCTGTATCTCTATATACCAGTGCATGGAGCAGGTGTCACAGTGTAACTCTATGGAGGCTCTAGTGATATAACATCCCCCAGTGTAACCAGTAATACCATAGTCTAGTGGATGGGGGCGCTGTATCTCTATATACCAGTGCATGGAGCCTGTGTCACAGTGTAACTCTATGGAGGCTCTAGTGATATAACATCCCCCCAGTGTAACCAGTAATACCATAGTCTAGTGCAGTGGTGGCGAACCTATGGCACGGGTGCCAGAGGCGGCACTCAGAGCCCTTTCTGTGGGCACCCAGGCTATCGTCCCAGCACAGCAGACAGAACTCAAAGAATCTTCCTGTAGTTCCAAGCAACTTAAAAGATGCTGCTTTCAGTCATATTTTGATACTTACTTCACTACTTGGGACTGTAGGAAGAGGGAGAATGAGTAGACAGGGCTGCATTATCTTTGGAGGACCTCCTGCTGGCCCCACGATTTTCTCTCTACAGAGGGACACTGGAAAGAAGCTAAAATGATGAAAATTTTCCATCTTTCTACTGTGTTGCTCTCCTCAGGAGGCCAATATGATAAAAAGTTGTTGAACAGGGAGCAATAAGTTACTGCTCTCATTTTTGGTTGGCACCTCGCAATAAATAAGGGGATTTTGGGTTGCAGTTTGGGCACTCGGCCGCTAAAAGGTTCGCCATCACTGGTCTAGTGGATGGGGGCGCTGTATCTCTATATACCAGTGCATGGAGCCTGTGTCACAGTGTAACTCTATGGAGGCTCTAGTGATATAACATCCCCCAGTGTAACCAGTAATACCATAGTCTAGTGGATGGGGGCGCTGTACCTCTATATACCAGTGCATGGAGCCTGTGTCACAGTGTAACTCTATGGAGGCTCTAGTGATATAACATCCCCCCAGTGTAACCAGTAATACCATAGTCTAGTGGATGGGGGCGCTGTATCTCTATATACCAGTGCATGGAGCAGGTGTCACAGTGTAACTCTATGGAGGCTCTAGTGGTATAACATCCCCCCAGTGTAACCAGTAATACCATAGTCTAGTGGATGGGGGCGCTGTATCTCTATATACCAGTGCATGGAGCCTGTGTCACAGTGTAACTCTATGGAAGCTCTAGTGATATAACATCCCCCAGTGTAACCAGTAATACCATAGTCTAGTGGATGGGGGCGCTGTACCTCTATATACCAGTGCATGGAGCCTGTGTCACAGTGTAACTCTATGGAGGCTCTAGTGATATAACATCTCCCCAGTGTAACCAGTAATACCATAGTCTAGTGGATGGGGGCGCTGTATCTCTATATACCAGTGCATGGAGCAGGTGTCACAGTGTAACTCTATGGAGGCTCTAGTGATATAACATCCCCCAGTGTAACCAGTAATACCATAGTCTAGTGGATGGGGGCGCTGTATCTCTATATACCAGTGCATGGAGCAGGTGTCACAGTGTAACTCTATGGAGGCTCTAGTGATATAACATCCCCCAGTGTAACCAGTAATACCATAGTCTAGTGGATGGGGGCGCTGTATCTCTATATACCAGTGCATGGAGCGGGTGTCACAGTGTAACTCTATGGAGGCTCTAGTGATATAACATCCCCCAGTGTAACCAGTAATACCATAGTCTAGTGGATGGGGGCGCTGTATCTCTATATACCAGTGCATGGAGCCTGTGTCACAGTGTAACTCTATGGAGGCTCTAGTGATATAACATCCCCCCAGTGTAACCAGTAATACCATAGTCTAGTGGATGGGGGCGCTGTACCTCTATATACCAGTGCATGGAGCCTGTGTCACAGTGTAACTCTATGGGGGCTCTAGTGATATAACATCCTCCAGTGTAACCAGTAATACCATAGTCTAGTGGATGGGGGCGCTGTATCTCTATATACCAGTGCATGGAGCAGGTGTCACAGTGTAACTCTATGGAGGCTCTAGTGATATAACATCCCCCAGTGTAACCAGTAATACCATAGTCTAGTGGATGGGGGCGCTGTATCTCTATATACCAGTGCATGGAGCAGGTGTCACAGTGTAACTCTATGGAGGCTCTAGTGATATAACACCCCCCAATGTAACCAGTAATACCATAGTCTAGTGGATGGGGGCGCTGTATCTCTATATACCAGTGCATGGAGCCTGTGTCACAGTGTAACTCTATGGAGGCTCTAGTGATATAACATCCCCCCAGTGTAACCAGTAATACCATAGTCTAGTGGATGGGGGGGCTGTATCTCTATATACCAGTGCATGGAGCAGGGGTCACAGTGTAACTCTATGGAGGCTCTAGTGATATAACATCCCCCCAGTGTAACCAGTAATACCATAGTCTAGTGGATGGGGGCGCTGTATCTCTATATACCAGTGCATGGAGCAGGTGTCACAGTGTAACTCTATGGAGGCTCTAGTGATATAACATCCCCCAGTGTAACCAGTAATACCATAGTCTAGTGGATGGGGGCGCTGTATCTCTATATACCAGTGCATGGAGCCTGTGTCACAGTGTAACTCTATGGAGGCTCTAGTGATATAACATCCCCCAGTGTAACCAGTAATACCATAGTCTAGTGGATGGGGGCGCTGTATCTCTATATACCAGTGCATGGAGCCTGTGTCACAGTGTAACTCTATGGAGGCTCTAGTGATATAACATCCCCCAGTGTAACCAGTAATACCATAGTCTAGTGGATGGGGGCGCTGTATCTCTATATACCAGTGCATGGAGCCTGTGTCACAGTGTAACTCTATGGAGGCTCTAGTGATATAACATCCCCCAGTGTAACCAGTAATACCATAGTCTAGTGGATGGGGGCGCTGTACCTCTATATACCAGTGCATGGAGCCTGTGTCACAGTGTAACTCTATGGAGGCTCTAGTGATATAACATCCCCCAGTGTAACCAGTAATACCATAGTCTAGTGGATGGGGGCGCTGTATCTCTATATACCAGTGCATGGAGCCTGTGTCACAGTGTAACTCTATGGAGGCTCTAGTGATATAACACCCCCCAGTGTAACCAGTAATACCATAGTCTAGTGGATGGGGGCGCTGTATCTCTATATACCAGTGCATGGAGCAGGTGTCACAGTGTAACTCTATGGAGGCTCTAGTGATATAACATCCCCCCAGTGTAACCAGTAATACCATAGTCTATAGGATGGGGGCGCTGTACCTCTATATACCAGTGCATGGAGCAGGTGTCACAGTGTAACTCTATGGAGGCTCTAGTGATATAACATCCCCCAGAGTAACCAGTAATACCATAGTCTAGTGGATGGGGGCGCTGTACCTCTATATACCAGTGCATGGAGCAGGTGTCACAGTGTAACTCTATGGAGGCTCTAGTGATATAACATCCCCCAGAGTAACCAGTAATACCATAGTCTAGTGGATGGGGGCGCTGTATCTCTATATACCAGTGCATGGAGCAGGTGTCACAGTGTAACTCTATGGAGGCTCTAGTGATATAACATCCCCCAGTGTAACCAGTAATACCATAGTCTAGTGGATGGGGGGGCTGTATCTCTATATACCAGTGCATGGAGCAGGTGTCACAGTGTAACTCTATGGAGGCTCTAGTGATATAACATCCCCCAGTGTAACCAGTAATACCATAGTCTAGTGGATGGGGGGGCTGTATCTCTATATACCAGTGCATGGAGCCTGTGTCACAGTGTAACTCTATGGAGGCTCTAGTGATATAACATCCCCCCAGTGTAACCAGTAATACCATAGTCTAGTGGATGGGGGTGCTGTATCTCTATATACCAGTGCATGGAGCAGGTGTCACAGTGTAACTCTATGGGGGCTCTAGTGATATAACATCCCCCAGTGTAACCAGTAATACCATAGTCTAGTGGATGGGGGCGCTGTACCTCTATATACCGGTGTATGGAGCAGGTGTCACAGTGTAACTCTATGGAGGCTCTAGTGATATAACATCCCCCAGAGTAACCAGTAATACCATAGTCTAGTGGATGGGGGGGCTGTATCTCTATATACCAGTGCATGGAGCAGGTGTCACAGTGTAACTCTATGGAGGCTCTAGTGATATAACATCCCCCAGTGTAACCAGTAATACCATAGTCTAGTGGATGGGGGCGCTGTATCTCTATATACCGGTGTATGGAGCAGGTGTCACAGTGTAACTCTATGGAGGCTCTAGTGATATAACATCCCCCAGAGTAACCAGTAATACCATAGTCTAGTGGATGGGGGGGCTGTATCTCTATATACCAGTGCATGGAGCAGGTGTCACAGTGTAACTCTATGGAGGCTCTAGTGATATAACATCCCCCAGAGTAACCAGTGAAGTGTGTGAGGTCACTCCCTGTATAATGCCTTCTCTCCCTGCAGGGTGCCCACTCTTCCTTGTTGGTGCACAGAGCCCTCTCAACTGCACATCTGTATTTTGCCCTTGCTCCGTGAAATTGGTATCCATGTTACCTGCAGAAGCCCCTTTTCCTGCATAGCACCCACATCCTTGCACCTTGCGGCGCCCCACTTACTGAACTCTTTACCCCCTTGCTCCTTGTACAATGACCTTGCACTCTGTGCGGTGCACTTTCTCCCCGCAGTCTGAGCGGCACCCTCGATCGCTGCACCACATCCTCACTCACTTCCTGCACCTTGTTCATTACCCAGCTGCTATGTGGCACCTCGTTCCATGAACATGTGCACCACTGCTCCTAATTGCCTGACACTTACCTGAATGAAGTAGTTCTCATACTCCGGCTCCTTTGAGGTGAACTGATAAAGATCAGATAAATAATCATCCTGCAGCAGAAACACAGCGTTAGCGGCTCATAGATAAAGGCGACATATTCTTTCCAACAATATCACAGATAACAGGAACTCTGTGCAAAAGAACAGGTGGCACACACAGCGCCTCTCTCCCTGCACGGCAGCCTCTCTCCCTGCACTCTGCACCGCAGCCTCTCTCCCTGCACTCTGCTCGGCAGCCTCTCTCCCTGCACTCTGCACGGCAGCCTCTCTCCCTGCACTCTGCACGGCAGCCTCTCTCCCTGCACTCTGCTCGGCGCCCTCTCTCCCTGCACTCTGCTCGGCGCCCTCTCTCCCTGCACGGCAGCCTCTCTCCCTGCACTCTGCACGGCACCCTCTCTCCCTGCACTCTGCACGGCAGCCTCTCTCCCTGCACTCTGCACGGCAGCCTCTCTCCCTGCACTCTGCACGGCAGCCTCTCTCCCTGCACTCTGCTCGGCAGCCTCTCTCCCTGCACTCTGCTCGGCAGCCTCTCTCCCTGCACTCTGCACGGCAGCCTCTCTCCCTGCACTCTGCACGGCAGCCTCTCTCCCTGCACTCTGCACGGCAGCCTCTCTCCCTGCACGGCAGCCTCTCTCCCTGCACGGCAGCCTCTCTCCCTGCACTCTGCACGGCAGCCTCTCTCCCTGCACTCTGCACGGCAGCCTCTCTCCCTGCACCCTGCTCGGCGCCCTCTCTCCCTGCACCCTGCTCGGCGCCCTCTCTCCCTGCACCCTGCTCGGCGCCCTCTCTCCCTGCACTCTGCTCGGCGCCCTCTCTCCCTGCACGGCGCCCTCTCTCCCTGCACTCTGCTCAGCGCCCTCTCTCCCTGCACTCTGCTCGGCAGCCTCTCTCCCTGCACTCTGCTCGGCGCCCTCTCTCCCTGCACTCTGCTCGGCGCCCTCTCTCCCTGCACTCTGCACGGCAGCCTCTCTCCCTGCACTCTGCTCGGCAGCCTCTCTCCCTGCACTCTGCTCGGCAGCCTCTCTCCCTGCACTCTGCTCGGCAGCCTCTCTCCCTGCACTCTGCTCGGCAGCCTCTCTCCCTGCACTCTGCTCGGCAGCCTCTCTCCCTGCACCCTGCTCGGCAGCCTCTCTCCCTGCACTCTGCACGGCAGCCTCTCTCCCTGCACTCTGCTCGGCGCCCTCTCTCCCTGCACGGCAGCCTCTCTCCCTGCACTCTGCACGGCAGCCTCTCTCCCTGCACTCTGCACGGCAGCCTCTCTCCCTGCACTCTGCTCGGCGCCCTCTCTCCCTGCACGGCGCCCTCTCTCCCTGCACTCTGCTCAGCGCCCTCTCTCCCTGCACTCTGCTCGGCAGCCTCTCTCCCTGCACTCTGCTCGGCGCCCTCTCTCCCTGCACTCTGCTCGGCGCCCTCTCTCCCTGCACTCTGCTCGGCGCCCTCTCTCCCTGCACTCTGCTCGGCGCCCTCTCTCCCTGCACTCTGCTCGGCGCCCTCTCTCCCTGCACTCTGCACGGCAGCCTCTCTCCCTGCACTCTGCTCGGCAGCCTCTCTCCCTGCACTCTGCTCGGCAGCCTCTCTCCCTGCACTCTGCTCGGCAGCCTCTCTCCCTGCACTCTGCTCGGCAGCCTCTCTCCCTGCACTCTGCTCGGCACCCTCTCTCCCTGCACTCTGCTCGGCACCCTCTCTCCCTGCACCCTGCTCGGCAGCCTCTCTCCCTGCACTCTGCACGGCAGCCTCTCTCCCTGCACTCTGCTCGGCGCCCTCTCTCCCTGCACGGCAGCCTCTCTCCCTGCACTCTGCACGGCAGCCTCTCTCCCTGCACTCTGCACGGCAGCCTCTCTCCCTGCACTCTGCTCGGCGCCCTCTCTCCCTGCACGGCAGCCTCTCTCCCTGCACTCTGCACGGCAGCCTCTCTCCCTGCACTCTGCACGGCAGCCTCTCTCCCTGCACTCTGCACGGCAGCCTCTCTCCCTGCACTCTGCACGGCAGCCTCTCTCCCTGCACTCTGCACGGCAGCCTCTCTCCCTGCACTCTGCTCGGCACCCTCTCTCCCTGCACCCTGCTCGGCAGCCTCTCTCCCTGCACCCTGCACGGCAGCCTCTCTCCCTGCACTCTGCACGGCAGCCTCTCTCCCTGCACTCTGCACGGCAGCCTCTCTCCCTGCACTCTGCTCGGCGCCCTCTCTCCCTGCACGGCAGCCTCTCTCCCTGCACTCTGCACGGCAGCCTCTCTCCCTGCACTCTGCACGGCAGCCTCTCTCCCTGCACTCTGCACGGCAGCCTCTCTCCCTGCACTCTGCACGGCAGCCTCTCTCCCTGCACTCTGCACGGCAGCCTCTCTCCCTGCACTCTGCACGGCAGCCTCTCTCCCTGCACTCTGCACGGCAGCCTCTCTCCCTGCACTCTGCACGGCAGCCTCTCTCCCTGCACTCTGCACGGCAGCCTCTCTCCCTGCACTCTGCACGGCAGCCTCTCTCCCTGCACTCTGCACGGCAGCCTCTCTCCCTGCACTCTGCTCGGCACCCTCTCTCCCTGCACCCTGCTCGGCAGCCTCTCTCCCTGCACCCTGCTCGGCAGCCTCTCTCCCTGCACCCTGCACGGCAGCCTCTCTCCCTGCACTCTGCACGGCGCCCTCTCTCCCTGCACTCTGCTCGGCGCCCTCTCTCCCTGCACTCTGCTCGGCAGCCTCTCTCCCTGCACTCTGCTCGGCAGCCTCTCTCCCTGCACTCTGCACGGCAGCCTCTCTCCCTGCACTCTGCACGGCAGCCTCTCTCCCTGCACTCTGCTCGGCGCCCTCTCTCCCTGCACGGCAGCCTCTCTCCCTGCACTCTGCACGGCAGCCTCTCTCCCTGCACTCTGCTCGGCAGCCTCTCTCCCTGCACTCTGCTCGGCGCCCTCTCTCCCTGCACGGCAGCCTCTCTCCCTGCACTCTGCACGGCAGCCTCTCTCCCTGCACTCTGCACGGCAGCCTCTCTCCCTGCACTCTGCTCGGCGCCCTCTCTCCCTGCACGGCGCCCTCTCTCCCTGCACTCTGCTCGGCAGCCTCTCTCCCTGCACTCTGCTCGGCGCCCTCTCTCCCTGCACTCTGCTCGGCGCCCTCTCTCCCTGCACTCTGCTCGGCGCCCTCTCTCCCTGCACTCTGCTCGGCGCCCTCTCTCCCTGCACTCTGCACGGCAGCCTCTCTCCCTGCACTCTGCTCGGCGCCCTCTCTCCCTGCACTCTGCTCGGCAGCCTCTCTCCCTGCACTCTGCACGGCAGCCTCTCTCCCTGCACTCTGCACGGCAGCCTCTCTCCCTGCACTCTGCTCGGCAGCCTCTCTCCCTGCACTCTGCTCGGCGCCCTCTCTCCCTGCACTCTGCACGGCAGCCTCTCTCCCTGCACTCTGCACGGCAGCCTCTCTCCCTGCACTCTGCTCGGCAGCCTCTCTCCCTGCACTCTGCTCGGCAGCCTCTCTCCCTGCACTCTGCTCGGCAGCCTCTCTCCCTGCACTCTGCTCGGCAGCCTCTCTCCCTGCACTCTGCTCGGCAGCCTCTCTCCCTGCACTCTGCTCGGCAGCCTCTCTCCCTGCACTCTGCTCGGCAGCCTCTCTCCCTGCACTCTGCTCGGCAGCCTCTCTCCCTGCACTCTGCTCGGCAGCCTCTCTCCCTGCACTCTGCTCGGCAGCCTCTCTCCCTGCACTCTGCTCGGCACCCTCTCTCCCTGCACCCTGCTCGGCAGCCTCTCTCCCTGCACCCTGCACGGCAGCCTCTCTCCCTGCACTCTGCACGGCAGCCTCTCTCCCTGCACTCTGCTCGGCAGCCTCTCTCCCTGCACTCTGCACGGCAGCCTCTCTCCCTGCACTCTGCACGGCAGCCTCTCTCCCTGCACGGCAGCCTCTCTCCCTGCACTCTGCTCGGCAGCCTCTCTCCCTGCACTCTGCTCGGCGCCCTCTCTCCCTGCACGGCGCCCTCTCTCCCTGCACTCTGCACGGCAGCCTCTCTCCCTGCACTCTGCACGGCGCCCTCTCTCCCTGCACTCTGCTCGGCGCCCTCTCTCCCTGCACGGCAGCCTCTCTCCCTGCACTCTGCACGGCAGCCTCTCTCCCTGCACTCTGCACGGCAGCCTCTCTCCCTGCACTCTGCACGGCAGCCTCTCTCCCTGCACTCTGCACGGCAGCCTCTCTCCCTGCACTCTGCACGGCAGCCTCTCTCCCTGCACTCTGCACGGCAGCCTCTCTCCCTGCACTCTGCACGGCAGCCTCTCTCCCTGCACTCTGCACGGCAGCCTCTCTCCCTGCACTCTGCACGGCAGCCTCTCTCCCTGCACTCTGCACGGCAGCCTCTCTCCCTGCACTCTGCACGGCAGCCTCTCTCCCTGCACTCTGCACGGCAGCCTCTCTCCCTGCACTCTGCTCGGCAGCCTCTCTCCCTGCACTCTGCACGGCAGCCTCTCTCCCTGCACTCTGCACGGCAGCCTCTCTCCCTGCACTCTGCTCGGCAGCCTCTCTCCCTGCACTCTGCTCGGCAGCCTCTCTCCCTGCACTCTGCTCGGCAGCCTCTCTCCCTGCACTCTGCACGGCAGCCTCTCTCCCTGCACTCTGCACGGCAGCCTCTCTCCCTGCACGGCAGCCTCTCTCCCTGCACTCTGCTCGGCAGCCTCTCTCCCTGCACCCTGCTCGGCAGCCTCTCTCCCTGCACTCTGCACGGCAGCCTCTCTCCCTGCACTCTGCTCGGCAGCCTCTCTCCCTGCACTCTGTTCGGCGCCCTCTCTCCCTGCACTCTGCTCGGCAGCCTCTCTCCCTGCACCCTGCTCGGCGCCCTCTCTCCCTGCACTCTGCTCGGCAGCCTCTCTCCCTGCACTCTGCTCGGCAGCCTCTCTCCCTGCACTCTGCTCGGCAGCCTCTCTCCCTGCACCCTGCTCGGCGCCCTCTCTCCCTGCACTCTGCACGGCAGCCTCTCTCCCTGCACTCTGCACGGCAGCCTCTCTCCCTGCACTCTGCACGGTGCCCTCTCTCCCTGCACCCTGCTCGGCGCCGTCTCTCCCTGCACTCTGCACGGCAGCCTCTCTCCCTGCACTCTGCTCGGCAGCCTCTCTCCCCGCACTCTGCTCGACGCCATCTCTCCCTGCACTCTGCTCGGTGCCCTCTCTCCCTGCACCCTGCTCGGCAGCCTCTCTCCCTGCACCCTGCACGGCAGTCTCTCTCCCTGCACTCTGCTCGGCAGCCTCTCTCCCTGCACTCTGCTCGGCGCCCTCTCTCCCTGCACTCTGCTCGGCGCCCTCTCTCCCTGCACTCTGCTCGGCGCCCTCTCTCCCTGCACTCTGCTCGGCGCCCTCTCTCCCTGCACTCTGCTCGGCAGCCTCTCTACCTGCACCCTGCTCGGCGCCCTCTCTCCCTGCACTCTGCACGGCAGCCTCTCTCCCTGCACTCTGCTCGGCAGCCTCTCTCCCTGCACTCTGCTCGGCAGCCTCTCTCCCTGGACTCTGCTCGGTGCCCTCTCTCCCTGCACTCTGCTCGGCGCCCTCTCTCCCTGCACCCTGCTCGGCGCCCTCTCTCCCTGCACTCTGCTCGGCAGCCTCTCTCCCTGCACCCTGCTCGGCAGCCTCTCTCCCTGCACCCTGATCGGCGCCCTCTCTCCCTGTACAATGTCCTCTCTCCCTGCACCCTGCTCGGCGCCCTCTCTCCCTGCACCCTGCTCGGCGCCCTCTCTCCCTGCACTTTGCTCGGCAGCCTCTCTCCCTGCACTCTGCTCGGCAGCCTCTCTCCCTGCACTCTGCTCGGCGCCCTCTCTCCCTGCACTCTGCTCGGTGCCCTCTCTCCCTGCACTCTGCTCGGCGCCCTCTCTCCCTGCACCCTGCTCGGCGCCCTCTCTCCCTGCACCCTGCTCGGCGCCATCTCTCCCTGCACCCTGATCGGCGCCCTCTCTCCCTGTACAATGTCCTCTCTCCCTGCACCCTGCTCGGCGCCCTCTCTGCCTGCACCCTGCTCGGCGCCCTCTCTCCCTGCACCCTGCTCGGCGCCCTCTCTGCCTGCACCCTGCTCGGCGCCCTCTCTCCCTGCACCCTGCTCGGCGCCCTCTCTCCCTGTACAATGTCCTCTCTCCCTGCACCCTGCTCGGCGCCCTCTCTGCCTGCACCCTGCTCGGCGCCCTCTCTCCCTGCACCCTGCTCGGCGCCCTCTCTCCCTGTACAATGTCCTCTCTCCCTGCACCCTGCTCGGCGCCCTCTCTGCCTGCACCCTGCTCGGCGCCCTCTCTCCCTGCACCCTGCTCGGCAGCCTCTCTCCCTGCACCCTGCTCGGCGCCCTCTCTCCCTGCACCCTGATCGGCGCCCTCTCTCCCTGCACCCTGATCGGCGCCCTCTCTCCCTGTACAATGTCCTCTCTCCCTGCTCGGCGCCCTCTCTGCCTGCACCCTGCTCGGCGCCCTCTCTCCCTGCACCCTGCTCGGCGCCCTCTCTCCCTGTACAATGTCCTCTCTCCCTGCACCCTGCTCGGCGCCCTCTCTGCCTGCACCCTGCTCGGCGCCCTCTCTCCCTGCACCCTGATCGGCGCCCTCTCTCCCTGTACAATGTCCTCTCTCCCTGCACCCTGCTCGGCGCCCTCTCTGCCTGCACCCTGCTCGGCGCCCTCTCTCCCTGCACCCTGCTCGGCGCCCTCTCTCCCTGTACAATGTCCTCTCTCCCTGCACCCTGCTCGGCGCCCTCTCTCCCTGCACCCTGCTCGGCGCCCTCTCTCCCTGCACTTTGCTCGGCAGCCTCTCTCCCTGCACTCTGCTCGGCGCCCTCTCTCCCTGCACTCTGCTCGGTGCCCTCTCACCCTGCACTCTGCTCGGCGCCCTCTCTCCCTGCACCCTGCTCGGCGCCCTCTCTCCCTGCACCCTGATCGGCGCCCTCTCTCCCTGCACCCTGATCGGCGCCCTCTCTCCCTGTACAATGTCCTCTCTCCCTGCTCGGCGCCCTCTCTGCCTGCACCCTGCTCGGCGCCCTCTCTCCCTGCACTCTGCTCGGCGCCCTCTCACCCTGCACTCTGCTCGGCGCCCTCTCTCCCTGCACCCTGCTCGGCGCCCTCTCTCCCTGCACCCTGATCGGCGCCCTCTCTCCCTGTACAATGTCCTCTCTCCCTGCTCGGCGCCCTCTCTGCCTGCACCCTGCTCGGCGCCCTCTCTCCCTGCACCCTGCTCGGCGCCCTCTCTCCCTGTACAATGTCCTCTCTCCCTGCACCCTGCTCGGCGCCCTCTCTCCCTGCACCCTGCTCGGCGCCCTCTCTCCCTGCACCCTGCTCGGCGCCCTCTCTCCCTGTACAATGTCCTCTCTCCCTGCACCCTGCTCGGCGCCCTCTCTCCCTGCACCCTGCTCGGCGCCCTCTCTCCCTGCACCCTGCTCGGCGCCCTCTCTCCCTGTACAATGTCCTCTCTCCCTGCACCCTGCTCGGCGCCCTCTCTCCCTGCACCCTGATCGGCGCCCTCTCTCCCTGTACAATGTCCTCTCTCCCTGCACCCTGCTCGGCGCCCTCTCTCCCTGCACCCTGCTCGGCGCCCTCTCTCCCTGCACCCTGCTCGGCGCCCTCTCTCCCTGTACAATGTCCTCTCTGCCTGCACCCTGCTCGGCGCCCTCTCTGCCTGCACCCTGCTCGGCGCCCTCTCTGCCTGCACCCTGCTCGGCGCCCTCTCTCCCTGTACAATGTCCTCTCTCCCTGCACCCTGCTCGGCGCCCTCTCTCCCTGCACCCTGATCGGCGCCCTCTCTCCCTGTACAATGTCCTCTCTCCCTGCACTCTGCTCGGCACCCTCTCTCCCTGCACCCTGCTCGGCGCCCTCTCTCCCTGCACCCTGCTCGGCGCCCTCTCTCCCTGCACCCTGATCGGCGCCCTCTCTCCCTGTACAATGTCCTCTCTCCCTGCTCGGCGCCCTCTCTGCCTGCACCCTGCTCGGCGCCCTCTCTCCCTGCACCCTGCTCGGCGCCCTCTCTCCCTGCACAATGTCCTCTCTCCCTGCACCCTGCTCGGCGCCCTCTCTCCCTGCACCCTGCTCGGCGCCCTCTCTCCCTGCACCCTGATCGGCGCCCTCTCTCCCTGTACAATGTCCTCTCTCCCTGCACCCTGCTCGGCGCCCTCTCTCCCTGCACCCTGCTCGGCGCCCTCTCTCCCTGCACCCTGCTCGGCGCCCTCTCTCCCTGTACAATGTCCTCTCTCCCTGCACCCTGCTCGGCGCCCTCTCTCCCTGCACCCTGATCGGCGCCCTCTCTCCCTGTACAATGTCCTCTCTCCCTGCACTCTGCTCGGCGCCCTCTCTCCCTGCACCCTGCTCGGCGCCCTCTCTCCCTGCACCCTGCTCGGCGCCCTCTCTCCCTGTACAATGTCCTCTCTGCCTGCACCCTGCTCGGCGCCCTCTCTGCCTGCACCCTGCTCGGCGCCCTCTCTGCCTGCACCCTGCTCGGCGCCCTCTCTGCCTGCACCCTGCTCGGCGCCCTCTCTCCCTGCACCCTGCTCGGCGCCCTCTCTCCCTGCACCCTGCTCGGCGCCCTCTCTCCCTGCACCCTGCTCGGCGCCCTCTCTCCCTGCACCCTGCTCGGCGCCCTCTCTCCCTGTACAATGTCCTCTCTGCCTGCACCCTGCTCGGCGCCCTCTCTGCCTGCACCCTGCTCGGCGCCCTCTCTCCCTGCACCCTGCTCGGCGCCCTCTCTCCCTGTACAATGTCCTCTCTCCCTGCACCCTGCTCGGCGCCCTCTCTCCCTGCACCCTGATCGGCGCCCTCTCTCCCTGTACAATGTCCTCTCTCCCTGCACTCTGCTCGGCGCCCTCTCTCCCTGCACCCTGCTCGGCGCCCTCTCTCCCTGCACCCTGATCGGCGCCCTCTCTCCCTGTACAATGTCCTCTCTCCCTGCACCCTGCTCGGCGCCCTCTCTCCCTGCACCCTGCTCGGCGCCCTCTCTCCCTGTACAATGTCCTCTCTCCCTGCACGCTGAGGGATCCAACAATGTCACAGATAACAGGGACTCTGTGAAAAACTTGTAACACATGAGAGATAAAACCTGATGTGGCTGATAAATTGCAGGAGATGTAATAGCAGCCGGTCACCCACCTTGCTCTGGTCCAGTCTCCTGCGGAGATCTTCTTCTTCCTCTTTCAAGCTCTCCAGTTTGGGTGGAGTAACAGGGCTACCTCCTCCCGGGGGGCCTGACAGATTCTTCTGGGCCTGAAGAAGCCTAAACAAGTGATCAGACAGACTCATGTTAGTCCCTAGCAGTGGAGATTTGTACCGTGTAGCCATGGAGAGCAGAACAAGAGGGAAGAAATCAGGCCATACCACTCCATCGGGCCATACCATTCCATCGGGCCATACCACTCCATCGGGCCATACCATTCCATCGGGCCATACCACTCCATCGGGCCATACCATTCCATCGGGCCATACCACTCCATCGGGCCATACCACTCCATCGGGCCATACCACTCCATCGGGCCATACCACTCCATCGGGCCATACCACTCCATCGGGCCATACCACTCCATCGGGCCATACCATTCCATCGGGCCATACCATTCCATCGGGCCATACCACTCCATCGGGCCATACCATTCCATCGGGCCATACCACTCCATCGGGCCATACCACTCCATCGGGCCATACCACTCCATCGGGCCATACCATTCCATCGGGCCATACCACTCCATCGGGCCATACCATTCCATCGGGCCATACCATTCCATCGGGCCATACCATTCCATCGGGCCATACCACTCCATCGGGCCATACCATTCCATCGGGCCATACCACTCCATCGGGCCATACCATTCCATCGGGCCATACCACTCCATCGGGCCATACCACTCCATCGGGCCATACCACTCCATCGGGCCATACCACTCCATCGGGCCATACCATTCCATCGGGCCATACCACTCCATCGGGCCATACCATTCCATCGGGCCATACCATTCCATCGGGCCATACCATTCCATCGGGCCATACCATTCCATCGGGCCATACCATTCCATCGGGCCATACCACTCCATCGGGCCATACCATTCCATCGGGCCATACCACTCCATCGGGCCATACCATTCCATCGGGCCATACCATTCCATCGGGCCATACCATTCCATCGGGCCATACCATTCCATTGGGCCATACCACTCCATCATGCCATACCATTCCATTGGGCCATACCATTCCATTGGGCCATACCACTCCATCACGCCATACCATTCCATTGGGCCATACCACTCCATCACGCCATACCATTCCATTGGGCCATACCACTCCATCACGCCATACCATTCCATCGGGCCATACCATTCCATCGGGCCATACCAATCCATTGGGCCATACCAATCCATTGGGCCATACCACTCCATCACGCCATACCATTCCATTGGGCCATAACATTCCATTGGGCCATACCATTCCATTGGGCCATACCACTCCATCGGGCCATACCACTCCATCGGGCCATACCATTCCATTGGGCCATACCACTCCATCGGGCCAAAGCACTCCATCGGGCCATAACATTCCATTGGGCCATACCATCCATCAGGCCATACCACTCCATCAGGCCATAACATTCCATCGGGCCATACCATTCCATTGGGCCATACCATTCCATTGGGCCATACCATTCCATTGGGCCATACCACTCCATCGGGCCATACCACTCCATCGGGCCATAACATTCCACTGGGCCATACCACTCCATCGGGCCATACCATTCCATTGGGCCATACCACTCCATCGGGCCAAACCACTCCATCGGGCCAAACCCCTCCATCGGGCCATACCATTCCATCAGGCCATACCATTCCATTGGGCCATACCATTCCATCGGGCCATACCATTCCATCGGGCCATACCACTCCATCGGGCCATACCATTCCATCAGGCCATACCACTCCATCGGGCCATACCATTCCATCAGGCCATACCATTCCATTGGACCATACCATTCTGATAGTAACTGAGTAGATTTGATGGTGGAGCTTTGGAGAATAGTAGTTCTCTTTGTCAGACATGATGTTATGCATTAACCAAAAAATTCATAGCATTTTAAACCCCCAGCAGTGATCATCAAAGGATATTAACCCCTTAAGGACGCGGCCTGTTTGTACGTGAAAGCTCAGCGCTTTTTTAAAAATGTGACCAGTGTCTCTTCCCGTGGTAATGGGACTGTTTTCCAGTGAGACCTTGTAGTTTATGTCAGTTGTCTGATATCTCTGATCAGTTACTTTTTGGAAAGGGTAAAATTCTAAAACTTAAATGTGAAAAAAATTACAATTTTCAAAGTTTCAAATGACAAAAAGTCATACCACGAATTTATTTGGGGAGAACTTTTGCCGTTTGTCTTCTTTATATTTGCGTAATTTGTTTTACGTTTCCTTTTGTTTTACGGGCGAGAAGGTTTCAAGAGATTTGAAAGACACTAAATTTTTTGGGACCAATTAGTTTGGAAGGTTATGTACTATAAACCCCCACAAGTAATGAACCTCACATCACTTACTATTCAAATCAACAGAACCCCCCGAGAAGTGACACCACAAAAAAACCCTCAAAGAATTTATCTGGGATTGTGGTGAGCACTTTAACCCCCAACATGCTGGTCAAATGTAATACAAATGGTGAAGCGTAAAAATTGCATTTTTTTCTCACAAATACCATTTTAGTGCCAAATGTATTGGGCCTCATTTACTTACCCGGTCCATTCGCGATCCAGCGGCGCTTCTCCGACGCTGATTCGGGTTCTGCCAGGATTCACTAAGGTCGTGCGCCCGATATCCACCAGGTGTCGCTACTGGCCGAGGTCCGCCGGAGTTCACCTTCTTCTTCCAGGTGTATGTGAGTGCTTGATCTTGCGACACAATTTTTTTTAAAAAATTCCACGGTTTTTCCGAATCCGTCGGGTTTTCCGACGACCACGCGCCCCGATTTCTGTCGCATGAAAGCCGGCACCGATGCGCCACAATCCGATCGCGTGCAATCCCGGGGCAATTCGGCGCAAATCGGAAATATTCGGGAAACCCGACGAAAATGCGTGATTCGGAGCCTTAGTAAATGAGCCCCATTGTGTCCAACTCATGCCACTTTAGACAAACACCCCAAATATCATTGTGAGGTTTGTGTCAGGTATGGCAATACCCCATATGTTCCAATAATAGATAGACTGGGCACACGGCAGGACTCCGTTTTCACAAGTTTGGAGGCCAAGTTGTGTTCCTAGAGCCCGTGAGGTACCAGTGAAATAGAAACCCCCAAAAAGTGACACCATTTTGGAAACTACACCCATCAGAGAATTTATCTGGGTGGTGATGAGCATTTTAACCCCCAACATGCTGGTCAAAATGTAATACAAAGTGAATGGTGCAGAGTAAATTGGATCAAATCTGCCGTGGTAGTGACAAATGTATTTTGCTGAACTCATAACACCGGAGACAAACATCAACAATCATTCTGCGGGTTACCCCAATTAGGGCAATACCCCATATGTGGCAAAAAACTACAGGATATGCACACGGCAGGGCTCAGGAGGAAAGTAGCAAAATTTAGGTTTTGGAGCTCTGTTTTCACTAGATTGTTGGGGAGCCCCTGAGTTACCAGCACAATAGATACCACCAAGAAGTGATCCCATTTTGGAAAAGGCACCCCTCAGAGAATGTATGTAGTGTTGTACGAGCATTTTAACCCCTAAGATGCTGGCTCAAATGTAATCCAAAGTGAATGGTGCAGAGTAAACTGGAGAACTTTGTAATTGTAGCTGTAGCCACAGCCTGGTATGGCAAGAGTTAACAATGCCAAATATTATTGTCCAATGATATTTCTTGTGATATTGTAAAGAAAGCTGGAAGCGGATTGGAGAGTGTTACCACCTGACCAAGTGAGTATATAGACCCCTGGAGGGCGGAGGAAGACTCCATCTTGGAGCACACGTAAGCTCCAGCAAGCAGAGGAGATTGCAGCTCCTGCAGCGCTGCACCAGGAAGACCAGGAACCACAGGTGCCTCAGGCCGTCAGGAGACTTCAGCCCCGGAGCAGAGAACCACCATCTCTACCAGCCCAGCCTGAAGTTACTACCAGGCTGTGTACCACCTTCCTGCAGACCAGCTGAATCTGCTGCTACTATTTGGCCATTGCCTGCTGTTTGAAGTTGAATAAAGAACTATTAGTTGATTTGCACAACGTGCCACTGTGTAATCCCTAGATCAGGCTGTCCCCACCACGGGTTCCCCCATCCATCACCCAGGGACTCCCATATACACCTCAAGGGTTGCCCCAGGGAGAACCAGTACATCAGCCTCTCCCTCCATATTTCTTGCACACACCACCTGCTGGAGAGCTGCCAGGCTGTAGGACAGCCCTCCGGTCCCCATACCAAGCACCGTAACACTAGCGTGCCCTAGTCCACAACCGCCAGCCACTCCGGTATTCTGGGCCCCGGCTGCCTCCAGGCCCTAAGGAAAGGCCGCGGTGGGGGATGTTACACCTCCAGCTTGGTGTATGTCTTCTGAGACATTGTACACAGAAAAAATAGATAAGTGCATCCAACTCAAGGACAAGCCGTACAGCTGCACCTAGCACCTAGCTTGCCCCAAGATGCCCTAACTACCTAACACAGCGCACGGAAAACTGTGTTTGGGTTCCGAAAGGACAAACAGGAGATGGGAAAAACTTAGATTCCATTGTGTGAGTGGGGACTCTCTGAGCAGATACTTCATGATCCTGCTGTGCTGTGAGATGCTGTGTGCTGACAATGTGCTTAGATTATCAGGGTTCAGGGTTATATACACTTTCCTTTAGTTTCTGAACATTCTAATAGTTTCTGACACATAGAAAGAGAGAGGAGAAAGATCAGAGATGACGATATCCATGTGCAGGCTGCTCCTTGCAGCAGGAAGTGCCTGTGTCTGAGCTGGTCTTATAATGCAGGGGGAGGGTCAGAGAGCATTGCAGTGTGCAGAGAAGAGAAACTATTCATGGGAAGTATCTGCCCTGCCCGACCCTAATCAGAAGATTTACGGTTGGATCCTGGGGCAACCAAAATTGTAAACACCAGGAGAAAGTGAGAGGTGTTGTATGGGATAATCACTATCTGTCCTACAGGCAGATGAAAGGTATATGCCAAAGGCCCTGGATTTGTCTGCAGTAACCTAAGGGTTAATGGGTTAGACATGTGGTGAGCAGGATTAGTCTGTTTGGTCTATGTCGGCCTCGCTAGCATAGACCACTCTGTAATGTCCGTACTGGACTGCTTATTATGGAGTAGGGGGAGGCTGATAGTGGGACGCCTACTCCATCTGGGCTTCGGTCCTGGGTTTCTGTATAGCCCATAGGTGAGGGTCACAGGTGCGGGTCACAGGGGCAGGATCACAGGGGCGGGGCACAGGGGCAGGGCACAGGACTTAAAACAGTAGGTGAGGCACTACCTGGAGAGCTGAATGCTGTGTTCATACAGGAAAGGTAACTGAGAGCCTCCTGATATTCCAAGAGGGGGTTCCCGGCAGCCAGGGGCACGTGGAGTAAGGTTCTTTTATTGTATTAGGCAGTGCCCAGCCAGGCAGGGTTTATGTTGTATTTTGCCTAAGTCAAGGATGAGTTTGTGCTTTGACATTGAAGTGTGTCCCTGCTTCCTGCACTGCTACAAGGAGTCTGCCAGAGCCTCCCCCACAACTGACAGAGACAGGATGGAATTATATCTGTGGTATTTTGTTATCCTGAGTTTATTTAAGAATCTTGTCTTTGTGGGAACACCCCTTTAAGGCTGCCTTGTAGGTGTGGAGACTTATAGTCATTGAGCCACTGGGGGATTCTGGGAAGTTTTCCAGGATGGCATAAGGAAAAGCACGCCTCTCCTACATAGTAAGGCAGCCCCCCCTTCCCTAACACCAAGCACGACTTTCAGGAAGCCTAACGACATGATGTGGGATTGAAGCCAAACAAGTACAGGCCGCCCCTGGTCACGTACAAGATTCTACAAGGTTCTTTAGGTTTGTTCTTAAGTTGAATTTGTATGCAAGTTGAAACTGGTATATTTTATAATTGTAGTTCCGGACCAAAATATTTTTTTGTCCGTGACATTTGGATTTCAAAATTTTGTGCCGTCATGGGAACTAAAAATTCTTCATTACAGACAGTTTACGATGGGACTAATGTAACATCCAGAGAGGTCACAGGGGTCATCAGTAAGTTGGGTGTCTTTAAGTCTGGGACAGCCTGGAGACCTGTTCCAGAAGGAACCATTTCCCAAGTGTAGACAGCGCTGTAAGACGTCATTAGAGGAGATGAGGCTTTCCTTATCCCACCCTGGAAAACTTACTCTGGCTCTTACCTGCATGTGGCCTCCAGGTCAAAGGTCGGGGGTCATGGCGTGAATATTAAGAGAACTTTGTAAGTTGATAAATATCGGCAGTAATTTATACTCCGATTCCCTTCTTTCCCATTAAAGAGGACCTTTCACCACCTGACACATGTAGAGATTATATACCATCCTGTAGGGGGGGGGGGGGGCTACACAGATTTAGGCGCACTTGGAATTTTCCTTCTAGCCCCCACGGAGATATCATTCCCAGTTTCTGACCATTGTAATCAGTGTTTGGTCAGAGAGGAGGAGCTGGGGCTGAGGGCGTGTCTTATGCTAATCTTCTCTCATACTGTCCAATCAGAGGCAGAGAAACGATTATGAATATTGAGCTGTGAGTTTTTTCTATGTTCATCTAATGGTTGTGTTCACACACTTTCCGCTAATACACTGTTGACATTATGTTTACGATGTTTCGGCAGTTTTGCTTGTGGTTGCATTTACGCAGCGTTTGCGCCAATTACGATTACGTGGCGTCTGCGGCAGTTACATTTAAGCCCTGTTTGCACCAGTTACGATTACGTGGCGTTTGCGCCAGTTACAATTACGCGCCATTTGCGTCACAGTTACTATTACGCGGCGTTTGCGTCACGGTTACGATTACGGGGCGTTTGTGCCAGTTACATTTAAGCCCCGTTGGCACCAGTTACGATTACGGGGCATTTGCGCCAGTTACGTTTAAGCCCCGTTTGCTCCAGTCACGATTACGCGGCGCTTGCACCAGTTACAGTTACGCGCCATTTGTGTCACGATTACGATTACGCGCCGTTTGCGTCACGGTTACGATTACGCAGCGTTTGCGCCAGTTACGATTATGCAGCGTTTGCGGCAGTTATGACTATGTGGCGTTTGCACCAATTACGATTATGCGGCGTTTGCGTCACGGTTACGATTACGCAGTGTTTGCACCACGGTTACACAACTCTTGCATCACGGTTACGCATACACAACATTTGAGTCACGGTTATGCAGTGTGTGCATCACAGTTACGCTTACACGGTGTTTGCATAACGGTTACGCATCATTTGCGGCATGTCTACGATTATTCCGCATTTGTGACAGGGTTAAGCTTACACGGTATTTGCGTCCCATTTACTTTTTTACTCTGTGTTTGCGTCCCGTTTACACTTACTCTGTGTTTGCGTCACATTCGCGCTTAAGAGCATTTGCGGCACATTAACACTTAAGCAACAGTTGCGCCATGATTATGCTTATGCGCCGTTTGCATCACGTTTACGCTGCAATTACGTTTCCGCGGCAATTATGTCACGTTGCGTTACGCTTACACAGTGTTTGCATTATGGTTATTCTTACGCGCCATTTGCATCAAGGTTGCGATTCACTGCATTTGCAGCACACTTTCGCCTATGGGCCGCTTGTCTCACATTTATGTTTGCGTTTATTTGTGGTGCGTTTTTACGTGCATGAAGTGTTTGAGGTGTGTTTACAGATTTTCGGTTTGAATTTGCGCCATGGTTAAGCTTACATAGCATTCGCCTTTATGTCCAGTGTGACTTGTGTTTTGCTTATGTAAACGGCGCTTGCGTTTACGGCACAATTACACTTACATTTACATGCCATTTGCATTTATGTCTGGTTAGCTTCATGTTTACGTTTATGTGATTTATGTGCACTTACGTTTACACAGCGTTTGCGTTTACATTGCATGCGTGTAACATTGCATTTTTGTAAACATTGTGTAAATGCAATGTCAACAGAATATTAGAATGTGTGTGAACATAGCCTTTAGATGCAGATTACATTACATCTCACCACTGACAGTATGAGAGAAGATTAGCATAACACACGCCCCCAGCTCCAGCTCCTCCTCTCTGACCAAACACAGATTGTAATGGTCAGATCTCGGGACTAATAACTCTGCAACCGCAAGAAAGAAAATTCTAAGTGCCCGTGAATCTGTGTAGCCGCCCCTACAGGATGGTATATAATCTCCATGTAAGTGAGATTAGTAATCCGCAAGTCTTCCATAGTGTGGTCCTCTCTGGACCTAACAGCTGACACTCCAGAGTAACACACACAACCGGAGAGAGCTCCAATATTGGGTGTTTAACCTTTTAAATGCCGTGGTCAGCATGACCATTTAAACTGCCTTCTGAGGGTCTTTACCCCACGATGGGCCCCTCTCACCATCTTTTAAAAGTTTCAATGGCAGCGCTGAGGTCCGATTAGGACCCCACGGCTGTCCACAGGCAGTGCCTGTAAGATCTCCTCTGTGACAGGATCTTACAGTCGCAGGGGCACATTTACTGAGGCCCTTGCGCTAAACAGAAATGTGTTGCAGGCCCCATGTTAAATAAAGTTGTTTCCCCCCATTAGGTTTTATTTTGATAATTTAGTACATATTACACAGGACACTGCACATAGTACACAGGACCCTGCACATAGTACACAGGACCCCTGCACATAGTACACAGGACACTGCACATAGTACACACTGCACATAGTACACAGGACCCTGCACATAGTACACAGGACACTGCACATAGTACACATGACACTGCACATAGTACACAGGACTCTGCACATAGTACACAGGACCCTGCACAAAGTACACAGGACCCCTGCACATAGTAAACAGGACCCTGCACATAGTACACAGGACACTGCACATAGTACACAGGACCCTGCACATAGTACACAGGACCCTGCACATAGTACACAGGACCCCTGCACATAGCACACAGGACACCCTGCACATAGTACATAGGACACCATGCACATAGTACACCCTGCACATAGTACACACTACACATAGTACACAGGACCCTGCACATAGTACACAGGACACTGCACATAGTACACACTGCACATAGTACACCCTGCACATAGTACACAGGACCCTGCACATAGTACACAGGACCCTGCACATAGTACACAGGACCCTGCACATAGTACACAGGACATTGCACATAGTACACAGGACCCTGCACATAGTACACCCGACACTGCACATAGTACACAGGACACTGCACATAGTACACCCTGCACATAGTACACAGGACCCTGCACATACTACACAGGACCCCTGCACGTAGTACACAGGATCCTGCACATAGCACACAGGACCCTGCACATAGCACACAGGACCCCTGCACATAGTACAAAGGACCCTGCACATAGCACACAGGGCCCTGCACATAGTACACAGGACCACTGCACATAGCACACAGGACCCTGCACATAGCACACAGGACCTTGCACATAGCACACACTGCACATAGCACACAGGACACTGCACATAGTACACACTGCACATAGTACACAGGACCCCTGCACATAGTACACGCTGCACATAGTACACACTGCACATAGTACACAGGACCCCTGCACATAGTACACAGGACCCTGCACATAGTACAAAGGACCCCTGCACATAGTACACAGGACACCGCACATAGCACACACTGCACATAGTACACACTGCACATAGTACACAGGACCCCTGCACATAGTACACAGGACCCTGCACATAGTACAAAGGACCCCTGCACATAGTATACAGGACCCTGCACATAGTACACAGGACACTGCACATAGTACAAAGGACCCCTGCACATAGTACAAAGGACCCCTGCACATAGTACACAGGTCCCTGCACATAGTACACAGGACACTGCACATAGTACACAGGACACTGCACATAGTACACAGGACCCTGCACATAGTACACAGGACACTGAACATAGCACACAGGACCCTGCACATAGCACACAGGACCCTGCACATAGTACACAGGACCCTGCACATAGCACACAGGACCCCTGCACATAGTACACAGGACCCCTGCACATAGTACACAGGACCCCTGCACATAGTACACAGGACACCCTGCACATAGCACACAGGACACCCTGCACATAGCACACAGGACACTGCACATAGTACACAGGACACTGCACATAGCACACCTCCTGCACATACTACACAGGTCCCTGCACATAGTACAGAGGACCCTGCACATAGTACACAGGACACTGAACATAGTACACAGGACACTGCACATAGTACACAGGACACTGAACATAGTACACAGGACACTGAACATAGTACACAGGACACTGCACATAGCACACCTCCCGCACATACTACACAGGTCCCTGCACATAGTACAGAGGACCCTGCACATAGTACACAGGACACTGAACATAGTACACAGGACACTGCACATAGTACGCACTGCACATAGTACACAGGACACCCTGCACATAGTACACAGGACCCTGCACATAGTACACCCTGCACATAGCACACATGACCCTGCACATAGCGCACAGGACCCTGCACATAGTACACAGGACACCCTGCACATAGTACACAGGACACTGCACATAGTACACAGGACACTGCACATAGTACACACTGCACATAGTACACACTGCACATAGCACACAGGACACTGCACATAGTACACACTGCACATAGTACACACTGCACATAGCACACAGGACACTGCACATAGTACACAGGACACTGCACATAGTACACACTGCACATAGTACACACTGCACATAGTACACACTGCACATAGCACACAGGACACTGCACATAGTACACACTGCACATAGCACACAGGACACTGCACATAGCACACACTGCACATAGTACACACTGCACATAGTACACAGGACCCCTGCACATAGTACACACTGCACATAGTACACAGGACCCCTGCACATAGTACACAGGACCCTGCACATAGTACAAAGGACCCCTGCACATAGTACACAGGACCCTGCACATAGTACACAGGACCCCTGCACATAGTACACAGGACCCTGCACATAGTACACAGGACCCCTGCACATAGCACACAGGACCCTGCACATAGTACACAGGACACCCTGCACATAGTACACACTGCACATAGTACACAGGACCCTGCACATAGTACACAGGGCCCTGCACATAGTACACAGGACACTGAACATAGTACACAGGACACTGCACATAGTACACCTCCTGCACATAGTACACAGGACCCTGCACATAGCACACCTCCTGCACATACTACACAGGTCCCTGCACATAGTACAGAGGACCCTGTACATAGTACACAGGACACTGCACATAGTACACAGGACACTGCACATAGTACACAGGACCCCTGCAAATAGTACACCCAGCACATAGCACACATAACCCTGCACATAGCGCACAGGACCCTGCACATAGTACACAGGACACCCTGCACATAGTACACAGGACACTGCACATAGTACACAGGACCCCTGCACATAGCACACATGACCCTGCACATAGTACACAGGACCCTGCACATAGTACACCCTGCACATAGTACACAGGACCCTGCACATAGTACACACCCCCTGCACGTAGCACACAGGACCCTGCACATAGCACACAGGACCCTGCACATAGTACACAGGACACTGCACATAGTACACAGGACACTGCACGTAGCACACAGGACCCTGCACATCGTACACAGGACCCTGCACATCGTACACAGGACACTGCACATAGTACACAGGACACTACACATAGTACACAGGACCCCTGCACATGGCACACAGGACCGTGCACATAGTACACAGGACCCTGCACATAGTACACAGGACACTGCACATAGTACACAGGGCCCTGCACATAGTACACAGGACCCTGCACATAGCACACAGGACCCCTGCACATAGCACACAGGACCCTGCACATAGTACACACTACACATAGTACACAGGACCCCTGCACATAGTACACACTACACATAGTACACAGGACACTGCACATAGCACACAGGACACTGCACATAGTACACAGGACACTGCACATAGTACACCCTGCACATAGTACACAGGACCCCTGCACATAGTACACACTACACATAGTACACAGGACACTGCACATAGCACACAGGACACTGCACATAGTACACAGGACACTGCACATAGTACACCCTGCACATAGTACACAGGACCCTGCACATAGTACACAGGACCCTGCACATAGCACACAGGACCCTGCACATAGTACACACTACACATAGTACACAGGACCCCTGCACATAGTACACACTACACATAGTACACAGGACTCTGCACATAGCACACAGGACCCTGCACATAGCACACAGGACACTGCACATAGTACACCCTGCACATAGTACACAGGACCCCTGCACATAGTACACAGGACCCCTGCACATAGTACACAGGACCCCTGCACATAGTACACAGGACACTGCACATAGTACACAGGACCCTGCACATAGCACACAGGACCCTGCACATAGTAGACAGGACCCCTGCACATAGTACACAGGACCCTGCACATAGTACACAGGACACTGCACATTACACACTGCACATAGTACACACTGCACATAGTACACAGGACACTGCACATAGTACACAGGACCCCTGCAAATAGTACACACTGCACATAGTACACAGGACCCTGCACATAGTACACAGGACACTGCACATTACACACTGCACATAGTTCACACTGCACATAGTACACAGGACACTGCACATAGTACACACTGCACATAGTACACAGGACCCTGCACATAACACACAGGACCCTGCACATAACACACAGGACCCTGCACATAGTACACAGGACCCTGCACATAGCACACAGGACACCCTGCACATAGTACACAGGACCCTGCACATAGTACACAGCCCCTGCACATAGTACACAGGACCCTGCACATAGTACACAGCCCCTGCACATAGTACACAGGACACTGCACATAGTACACAGGACACTGCACATAGTACACAGGACCCTGCACATAGTACACAGGACCCTGCACATAGTACACCCTGCACATAGTACACAGGACCCTGCACATAGTACACACCCCCTGCACGTAGCACACAGGACCCTGCACATAGCACACAGGACCCTGCACATAGCACACAGTACTCTCTCCGTACTTGGGAGAAATTGCATAAAAAATTTGAAGGAGGGTTTTCTCCTTTTATCTTTTGGGAATGTGTAAATTTTATGGCTAAATGAATGTATTAGCATTCTAAATTTACCATTTTGTTTTTAATCACTCTGCAGCACTCAAGGGGTTAAAAATCGTCCTAAAACCTGTTTCTAATAGTTTGAGGGGTGCAATTTGTAAAATGGGGGGGATTCAGAGGGGATTCTAATAATTTATTTTTCAACATCATTAAAAAAATTATCACAAAAATTTCAGTCTGGGAATGTTTTATTTGTAAGCGTTTGCCGCCATTCAGGAATAAAAGGACTAAAACACGAAGGAAACATTGAGATATGGGAAATGTTAGGAACTTATTTATAAATAAACATATGAATCAAAATTTACCACTAACATGAAGTACGTGTCACGAGAACAAATCTCAAAACGTCTGCGCCCTGAAGGGGTTAATGTCAGATGGCTGCAAGTTTATGCGCTGATGGAGTCTGTGATTGGACACTGTTCACACAATCAGGTGCAGGACATTGGAACCTGCAGGGAAATGGCCCTTGCTGTGATTGCGGCCGCCCCTTTTACAGGCAGGTAAGGCGCCGTTTCCTGATGGGGGGTCAGTCACTTCAGCTCTATAGCACAGAACCGCTCTGATATGTCCAATCGGATCGCAGCGTCTCCTGCCATAATAAGAGCATGGACACCACTGCCCGTATCTGCCTGCACCCATACACAGGGATTAGGGGTCACCCCCACTCACCTGTATATAAGACACCCCCAGGACTTACCTCTATATAACACAGACGCAGTGGAGGAGAGATTTGCCTAATGACATTACTGCTCCATCGGGGGAGGACATTACTCCTTGTATTATGACCGCTCTGAATATTATAGTTGCAGAGCTCCCAATGTGCCCAATTGTGCGTTGTACCATTCAGTAAGACGAAATGGTGGAACTAATGTCCGCCCTTGTCATATGTGTTGTAATAAACGTTTTCCATTTTCGGAAGAAACCTTTGACCTGCTTTTCTTTGTGCCATAAGGTTTCCAGTCCATCCAGCCTTACCACGGATCCCATTGGTGATATGACTTGGGTGACACGGGCACGGACGGTCCAGGATTCATTATTCCCCTTTTTGCTACTAGTAGCAGAGCATGTATATCTAGATGAATGGCGCAGGCGTCCTCTTGATCCTCCCCTCCCTCTTCAATATGCAGGGTCCATGGGTGAGTCCAGTGAGCATGGATATGGTCTTTGATTGGTTACCAGTAATTTTGCGAGTGGTCGCATTGCCATGGGCCACTGGTGGTGAACCGATGGCACTGGTGCCAGAGGCGGCACTCGGATCCCTCTCTGTGGGCACCCGGGCCATCACCCCAGCATGAAGTTCACCAGACAGAACTCAAAGAATCTTCCTACAGAACCTTCCTACAATGATAGATGAAGTTGCCCTCCTCCTTTCAACTGTGTTGGTGTTTTAGGAGGGTTGAAAATTTGTCAAAGAATGAGAAATAAAGTACTACTTAAATTACTTTGCAATAAATAAGTGGTTTTTGGTTGAAGTTTGGGCACTCAGGCTCTAAAAGGTTCCCCATCACTGCCATAGGCCATGCCAAGGTCTGTGTTTGGTTGTGAACACTTGGGGCATGCTGTTAGTCTATGTGGTTTGGAGGGTGTCCTGGGTTAGGGTTAAAACCATAATAGACGTGATGTAAAATCCTGAAGATGGTTTCCCTCCATTGCTCGCTCGCCACACACTTTCTGACTTTGGCCCATCCCTTTAAGCTTCCCTCATAGACTTCTCTCTCCGGGAACTTTCTGACCCAGCACTTTCCTACCAGTAATTAGATCCCTTTAAGCAACTGTGATTGTATATCTGTGTATAACGAGGAAATGGATTGAACACTCTGTCCCCAAGAAAGATGTAAAGGAAGTTTCTTCTTTTGTCTCCGCAGAAAGTGGTGTAACTGGCGGCAGGTGACGCACCCGCTACTTGTCCTGCAGCTCCTGTTCTGTCAGCCATGGCGGTCCAGTCCTGTGAAGCAGGTGGTCCTCCTTCTTAATTCCCCTTTCTCTCGCTGCCTGGAGTAAATTCTCCATGTCCCCATAGGGGATGCTACACTTTTTAATGAAACAAACACACAGACCTCTCCAGAAAGGAAAAGATCTTATAAGACTACCAAGTGTTGTGTGTAATGAAAAGCCACCGCACGTGGCACCAATAAGCCCCCACATACCTGCTTTTTGCAGCGTTCCAGTCCGTCAGGAGTTTTTGCAGCTGTTTCCGATGTTTTAGGATGGTGGGTAATTCTTCCTGAGGGGGAGAGGAGACAGATTTCATCAGAAGTCCTAACAGGAGATCATGAAATCTCACAAATCAGAGACAAATAATTAGAATCGCTAAAGTTTCTGACCCTTGAGAGTTTTAATAGTGCGGTCACACGTTGCGTTTTGGTTGCATTTCATTGCGTGGTGAAACACATTGGGGCAGATTTACTTACCTGGTCCAGACGCGATCCCGCGCTGCGTTGTCCGACGCCGATTCGGTTCTGCCGGGATTCACTAAGATCATGCCTCCGATATCCACCAGGTGTCGCTGCTGGACGAGGTCCGCCGGAGTTCACCTTCTTCGTCCCGATGCATGTGAGTGCCGATCTTGCGACACAAATTCTTTTTTAAATTCCATGATTTTTCCGAATCCGTCGGGTTGTCCAACGGCCACGCACCCCGATTTCTGTCACGTGAAAGCCGGCACCGATGTGCCACAATCCGATCGCGTGCACCAAAATCCCAGAGCAATTCGGTGCAAATTGGAAATCAACGCGAAACTCAACGAAAGTCTGCGATTCGATCCCTTAGCAAATAAGCCCCATTATCACAGCTGGGGAGAGGTGATTCGCTTACTTACATTACTGTTAACATTGGTGTTTCCAAAAGTATTGTAAATGCAATATTAACGCATGTGTTGACATTGTGTTAACTTGTGTGTTTACACATGTTTTGGTAACTCATGCGTTTACAATATGTTTTGTAAACACAGATGTTAACAGTAATGTAATTAGGCAAATCACTTCTCCTCAGCTGTAGGTAAGTGTTTCAAAACGCAATGAAAACACAACCAAAACGCAACGTGTGACCCCACAATAACACAAAGAAACATATGTAAGCTGGGCCTCACTGGGTTCTTCCGTGGTTCTGCAGATCAGTAATCCCTCATACACACAGAGGTACAGTTAGGGCCAGAAATATTTGGACAGTGACACAATTTTCGCAAGTTGGGCTCTGCTTGCCACCACATTGGATTTGAAATGAAACCTCTACAACAGAATTCAAGTGCAGATTGTAACGTTTAATTTGAAGGGTAGAACAAAAATATCTGATAGAAAATGTAGGAATTGTAGACATTTCTTTACAAACACTCCACATTTTAGGAGCTCAAAAGTAATTGGACAAATAAACATAACCCAAACTAAATATTTTTATTTTCAATATTTTGTTGCGAATCCTTTGGAGGCAATCACTGCCTTAAAGAGAACCCGTCAGGCAAAATAACCCCCTAATCTAAATATATTTTCATAAACTGCCATTAGAGAGCATTGCCTCTATCCCTTCATTGTCCCTCTACATGCCTGTAAACCTAAGCAATGAGGTCCTAAAGCTGTATGCAAATGACCTGTGAAATGTCCAATGAGTCATTAGCATATTCAAGCTGTCCAGCTTATTCATGAGTGGGAGGCACAGCCACACCCCCAGTGCTTGACTGACAGCTGCTCCATGTAATGGCTGCTCCATGTGCTTGCTGGTGGCCACGCCTCCTGCAGCCTGTGGGGCAGATTTACTTACCCGGTCCATTCGCGATCCAGCGGCACCTTCTCTGCGGTGGATTCGGGTCCGGCCGGATTCACTAAGGCAGTTCCTCAGCTGTCCACCAGGTGGTGCTGTTGCGCTGAAGAGCATCAGAACGCACTAGAATACACCGAGGTCGGCTGAGCGAAGGTAAGTGCAAGCTCTGTGACACATTTTCCGTTTTTAAATGCGGCGGTTTTTCCGAATAGGTTGGGTTTTCGTTCGGCCAGGCCCCCCCAATTTCCATTGCGCGCATGCCGGCGCCGATGCGCCACAATCCAATCGCGTGCGCCAAAACCCCGGGGCAATACAGGGAAAATCAGCGCAAATCGGAAATATTCGGGTAACACGTCGGGAAAACACGAATCGGGCCCTTAGTAAATGACCCCCTGTGTGTGTGTGAAAGATACAACAGCTCCAGGCAGCCATGTTATAGCAGTACATGTCAGGTGCTTGTGTAGCTGATGTCTGTATCTCACACATGTGTATTAGGAGGATGCAGCCTGTGTGTGTGTATAGGAGAGATACAGCAGCTCCAGGCAGCCATGTTATAGCAGTACATGTCAGGTGCTTGTGTAGCTGATGTCTGTATCTCACACATGTGTATTAGGAGGATGCAGCATGTCAGCAGATGCAGCACACACACTAGCAATGCTTTACTATACATTACACACAGACATGAGCAGGGGGAGGAGAGGGGAGGGGTAACAGGGGTGACATCACTGCCTCTGACCGTGTGACCAGCCTCATTTACATGATAAAGAATAGATGATTTTATAATGATTAATGTATGAAATAACTAGATAAAGGCTGGGATGGGATCCTTGTGAGCTGCTCCAACAGGTAGAGGTGACAGGACTAGTGACACAGACCTGATGACAGGTGTCCTTTAAGTCTGGAACCCATGGACATCACCAAACGCTGGGTTTCCTCCTTCTTAATGCTTTGCCTTCACAGCCGCAGCCTTCAGGTCTTGCTTGTTTGTGGCTCTTTCCGTCTTAAGTCTGGATTTGAGCAAGTGAAATGCATGCTCAATTGGGTTAAGATCTGGTGATTGATTTGGCCATTGCAGAATGTTCCACTTTTTTGCACTCATGAACTCCTGGGAAGCTTTGGCTGTATGCTGGGGGTCATTGTCCATCTGTACTATGAAGCGCCGTCCCATCAACTTTGCAGCATTTGGCTGAATCTGGGCTGAAAGTATATTCCGGTCCACTTCAGAATTCATCCGGCTCCTCTTGTCTGCTGTTATGACCCAGTGCCACTGAAAGCCATGCATGCCCGTGCCATCACGCTGCCTCCACCATGTGTTACAGAGGATGTGGTGCGCCTTGGATCATGTGCCGTTCCCTTTCTTCTCCAAACTTTTTTCTTCCCATCATTCTGGTACAGGTTGATCTTTGTCTCATCTGTCCATACAATACATTTCCAGAACTGAGATGGCTTCTTGAGGTGTTTTTCGGCAAATTTAACTCTGGGCTGTCTATTTTTGGAATTGATGAATGGTTTGCATCTAGATGTGAACCCTTTGTATTTACTTTCATGGAGTCTTCTCTTTACTGATGACTTAGAGACAGATACACCTACTTCACTGAGAGTGTGCTGGACTTCACTGAGAGTGTGCTGGACTTCACTGAGAGTGTGCTGGACTTCACTGAGAGTGTGCTGGACTTCACTGAGAGTGTTCTGGACTTCACTGAGAGTGTGCTGGACTTCACTGAGAGTGTGCTGGACTTCACTGAGAGTGTGCTGGACTTCACTGTGAGTGTGCTGGACTTCACTGAGAGTGTGCTGGACTTCACTGAGAGTGTTCTGGACTTCACTGAGAGTGTGCTGGACTTCACTGAGAGTGTGCTGGACTTCACTGAGAGTGTGCTGGACTTCACTGAGAGTGTTCTGGACTTCACTGAGAGTGTGCTGGACTTCACTGAGAGTGTTCTGGACTTCACTGAGAGTGTTCTGGACTTCACTGAGAGTGTTCTGGACTTCACTGAGAGTGTTCTGGACTTCACTGAGAGTGTGCTGGACTTCAGTTGATGTTGTGAACGGGTTCTTCTTCACCAAAGAAAGTGGGAGACATTTACTTAAAGTGTCGGTGTCTGCATTGGCTTTGTTACCGACCTGCTCTCGGTAAGAAGACACACATGTAATATTGTAGAGCTGTGCAGAGACATTTCTGGCGCCGAGACCATTTTCTGTCCCTGGGACCAAAATCTGTCCCGAGCACCAGAAATGTGTCCAACAGTCCCTGCTAGACCAGTTTTCTTTTGGTCTACTGTCCGCCAGTTTACAGCGACCAAAAAGGGCTGCGACACATAGTAATTGTGTCTGAGTTTCTACTCCGCCAAAGCCACGCCCCTTTTCGGAGAAGAGTCGGAGCAAACGGAAAAAGGCATTTTTTCTGGCGCCGCCAGCTAATAAATAGGTCTGAGAGCAGAACATGTGGTGAGAGCGCCACAAAACTGGCGGAAACGCCATAGTAAATGTCCCCCAGTATGCGGCGATCATCCACCACTGTTGCCATCCGTGGACGCCCAGGCCTTTTTGAGTTCCCAAGCTCACCAGCCAATTCCTTTTTTCTCAGAATGTTCCCGACTGTTGATTTTGCTCCTCCGAGCATGTCTGCCATCTCTCTGATGGATTCTTTCTTTCTTTTCAGCCTCAGGATGTTCTGCTTTCCTTTGTCTGGTCACAGCAACAGCTTCCAAATGCAAAACCACTCACCTGGAATCAACCCCAGACCGTTTCACTACTTCATTGATTACAGGTTAACGAGGGAGGCGCCTTCAGAGTTAATTACAGTCATTAGAGTCCATTGTCCAATTACTTTTGGTCCCTTGAAAAAGAGGTGGCTCTGCATTACAGAGCGATGATCCCTAACCCCTTTCTCCGATTGTGGAAACTGTGGAAACTCTCATACTGCAGCTGGGAGTGTGCAGCCCATAGTATATATACAATTGTATTTCTGAACAGCTAAAATAACAAAACTTGTGTCACTGTCCAAATATTTCTGGCCCTAACTGTAAATTTGGGATGTTTGTTAGATGTTGTTTCTCAAGCCACAAAAGACAGAGCGGGTCCTATGGCATAATATGACGTCCAAAACAGTGGAAAATATTCACATTTATTTTGTTGGCCTTTATTAAGATAATAAAATTTAACAATTCAACTTAAAGTACACCTGTAAAGTAAAAAGCTTTTGCCTAACTCTGCACTAAGCAAAAATAAGCAATTCTCTAATTATAATGGAGAACAATTTACTAACTGCAGCCCATGGTACGTAGTTTACCTGGGAGCCTGCACAAAAATGGATAACGCTACCACCAGGAACACGTCATTATATCCACACACTTCTAATACACACATAAAGGAAGCTAAGCTGCTATGCACATCTGCCGCCATTCAAGAAGATCCTGCACCCGATATCCTGCATGTGTCGCTTCCCCGCTCAGGTCCCAGGAGTTCACCTTCTTCCTGGTGCATGTACGTGCATTGTCCGTGTATAATGCGCTGTGCGGGGAGTCACTAAGATCCTGCACCCGATATCCTGCATGTGTCGCTTCCCCGCTCAGGTCCCCGGAGTTCACCTTCTTCTTCCTGGTGCATGTAAGTGCATTGTCCGTGTATAATGCGCTGTGCGGGGAGTCACTAAGATTGTGCACCCGATATCCTGCATGTGTCGCTTCCCCGCTCAGGTCCCTGGAGTTCACCTTCTTCTTCCTGGTGCATGTAAGTGCATTGTCTGTGTATAATGCTCTGTGCGGGGAGTCACTAAGATCCTGCGCCTGATATCCTGCATGTGTCGCTTCCCCGCTCAGGTCCCTGGAGTTCACCTTCTTCCTGGTGCATGTAAGTGCATTGTCCGTGTATAATGCGCTGTGTGGGGAGTCACTAAGATCCTGCGCCCGATATCCTGCATGTGTCACTTCCCCGCTCAGGTCCCCGGAGTTCACCTTCTTCTTCCTGGTGCATGTAAGTGCATTGTCCGTGTATAATGCGCTGTGCGAGGAGTCACTAAGATCGTGCGCCCGATATCCTGCATGTGTCACTTCCCCGCTCAGGTCCCCGGAGTTCACCTTCTTCTTCCTGGTGCATGTAAGTGCATTGTCCGTGTATAATGTGCTGTGCGGGGAGTCACTAAGAGCGTGCTCCCGATATCCTGCATGTGTCACTTCCCCGCTCAGGTCCCTGGAGTTCACCTTCTTCTTCCTGGTGCATGTAAGTGCATTGTCCGTGTATAATGCGCTGTGCGGGGAGTCACTAAGATCCTGCGCCTGATATCCTGCATGTGTCGCTTCCCCGCTCAGGTCCCTGGAGTTCACCTTCTTCTTCCTGGTGCATGTAAGTGCATTGTCCGTATATAATGCGCTGTGCGGGGAGTCACTAAGATCCTGCACCCGATATCCTGCATGTGTCACTTCCCCGCTCAGGTCCCCGGAGTTCACCTTCTTCTTCCTGGTGCATGTAAGTGCATTGTCCGTGTATAATGCGCTGTGCAGGGAGTCGCTAAGATCCTTTGCCCGATATCCTGCATGTGTCACTTCCCCGCTCAGGTCCCCGGAGTTCACCTTCTTCTTCCTGGTGCATGTAAGTGCATTGTCCGTGTATAATGCGCTGTGCGGGGAGTCACTAAGATCCTGCGCCCAATATCCTGCATGTGTCGCTTCCCCGCTCGGGTCCCTGGAGTTCACCTTCTTCTTCCTGGTGCATGTAAGTGCATTGTCCGTGTATAATGCGCTGTGCGGGGAGTCACTAAGATCCTGCGCCCGATATCCTGCATGTGTCGCTACCCCGCTCAGGTCCCCGGAGTTCACCTTCTTCTTCCTGGTGCATGTAAGTGCATTGTCCGTGTATAATGCGCTGTGCGGGGAGTCACTAAGATCCTGTGCCCGATATCCTGCATGTGTCACTTCCCCGCTCAGGTCCCCGGAGTTCACCTTCTTCTTCCTGGTGCATGTAAGTGCATTGTCCGTGTATATTGCGCTGTGCGGGGAGTCACTAAGATCCTGCACCCGATATCCTGCATGCGTCACTTCCCTGCTCAGGTCCCTGGAGTTCACCTTCTTCTTCCTGGTGCATGTAAGTGCATTGTCCGTATATAATGCGCTGTGCGGGGAGTCACTAAGATCCTGCACCCGATATCCTGCATGTGTCACTTCCCCGCTCAGGTCCCCGGAGTTCACCTTCTTCTTCCTGGTGCATGTAAGTGCATTGTCCGTGTATAATGCGCTGTGCAGGGAGTCGCTAAGATCCTTTGCCCGATATCCTGCATGTGTCACTTCCCCGCTCAGGTCCCCGGAGTTCACCTTCTTCTTCCTGGTGCATGTAAGTGCATTGTCCGTGTATAATGCGCTGTGCGGGGAGTCACTAAGATCCTGCGCCCAATATCCTGCATGTGTCGCTTCCCCGCTCAGGTCCCCGGAGTTCACCTTCTTCTTCCTGGTGCATGTAAGTGCATTGTCCGTGTATAATGCGCTGTGCTGGGAGTCACTAAGATCCTGCGCCCGATATCCTGCATGTGTCGCTTCCCCGCTCGGGTCCCTGGAGTTCACCTTCTTCTTCCTGGTGCATGTAAGTGCATTGTCCGTGTATAATGCGCTGTGCGGGGAGTCACTAAGATCCTGCGCCCGATATCCTGCATGTGTCGCTACCCCGCTCAGGTCCCCGGAGTTCACCTTCTTCTTCCTGGTGCATGTAAGTGCATTGTCCGTGTATAATGCGCTGTGCAGGGAGTCGCTAAGATCCTGTGCCCGATATCCTGCATGTGTCACTTCCCCGCTCAGGTCCCCGGAGTTCACCTTCTTCTTCCTGGTGCATGTAAGTGCATTGTCCGTGTATAATGCGCTGTGCGGGGAGTCACTAAGATCCTGCACCCGATATCCTGCATGTGTCACTTCCCCGCTCAGGTCCCTGGAGTTCACCTTCTTCTTCCTGGTGCATGTAAGTGCATTGTCCGTGTATAATGCGCTGTGTGGGGAGTCACTAAGATCCTGCACCCGATATCCTGCATGTGTCGCTTCCCCGCTCAGGTCCCTGGAGTTCACCTTCGTCTTCTTGGTGCATGTAAGTGCATTGTCCGTGTATAATGTGCTGTGTGGGGAGTCACTAAGATCCTGCGCCCGATATCCTGCATGTGTCACTTCCCCGCTCAGGTCCCAGGAGTTCACCTTCTTCCTGGTGCATGTACGTGCATTGTCCGTGTATAATGCGCTGTGCGGGGAGTCACTAAGATCCTGCGCCCGATATCCTGCATGTGTCGCTTCCCCGCTCAGGTCCCCGGAGTTCACCTTCTTCTTCCTGGTGCATGTAAGTGCATTGTCCGTGTATAATGCGCTGTGTGGGGAGTCACTTAGATCCTGCGCCCGATATCCTGCATGTGTCGCTTCCCCGCTCAGGTCCCTGGAGTTCACCTTCTTCTTCCTGGTGCATGTAAGTGCAGTGTCTGTGTATAATGCGCTGTGCGGGGAGTCACTAAGATCCTGCGCCCGATATCCTGCATGTGTCGCTTCCTCGCTCAGGTCCCCGGAGTTCACCTTCTTCTTCCTGGTGCATGTAAGTGCATTGTCCGTGTATAATGCGCTGTGTGGGGAGTCATTAAGATCCTGCACCGATATCCTGCATGTGTCGCTTCCCCGCTCAGGTCCCCGGAGTTCACCTTCTTCTTCCTGGTGCATGTAAGTGCATTGTCCGTGTATAATGTGCTGTGTGGGGAGTCACTAAGATCCTGCGCCCGATATCCTGCATGTGTCGCTTCCCCGCTCAGGTCCCCGGAGTTCACCTTCTTCTTCCTGGTGCATGTAAGTGCATTGTCCGTGTATAATGTGCTGTGTGGGGAGTCACTAAGATCCTGCGCCCGATATCCTGCATGTGTCGCTTCCCCGCTCAGGTCCCCGGAGTTCACCTTCTTCTTCCTGGTGCATGTAAGTGCATTGTCCGTGTATAATGCGCTGTGTGGGGAGTCACGTAGATCCTGCGCCCGATATCCTGCATGTGTCACTTCCCCGCTCAGGTCCCCGGGGTTCACCTTCTTCTTCCTGGTGCATGTAAGTGCATTGTCCGTGTATAATGCGCTGTGCGGGGAGTCACTAAGATCCTGCACCCGATATCCTGCATGTGTCGCTTCCCCGCTCAGGTCCCCGGAGTTCACCTTCTTCTTCCTGGTGCATGTAAGTGCATTGTCCGTGTATAATGTGCTGTGTGGGGAGTCACTAAGATCCTGTGCCCGATATCCTGCATGTGTCACTTCCCCGCTCAGGTCCCCGGAGTTCACCTTCTTCTTCCTGGTGCATGTAAGTGCATTGTCCGTGTATAATGTGCTGTGTGGGGAGTCACTAAGATCCTGTGCCCGATATCCTGCATGTGTCACTTCCCCGCTCAGGTCCCCGGAGTTCACCTTCTTCTTCCCGGTGCATGTAAGTGCATTGTCCGTGTATAATGTGCTGTGTGGGGAGTCACTAAGATCCTGCGCCCGATATCCTGCATGTGTCACTTCCCCGTCAGGTCCCAGGAGTTCACCTTCTTCCTGGTGCATGTACGTGCATTGTCCGTGTATAATGCGCTGTGTGGGGAGTCACTAAGATCCTGCACCCGATATCCTGCATGTGTCACTTCCCCGCTCAGGTCCCCGGAGTTCACCTTCTTCTTTCTGGTGTATGTTAGTGCATTGTCCGTGTATAATGCGCTGTGCGGGGAGTCACTAAGATCCTGCGCCCGATATCCTGCATGTGTCGCTTCCTCGCTCAGGTCCCCGGAGTTCACCTTCTTCTTCCTGGTGCATGTAAGTGCATTGTCCGTGTATAATGCGCTGTGTGGGGAGTCACTAAGATCCTGCACCGATATCCTGCATGTGTCGCTTCCCCGCTCAGGTCCCCGGAGTTCACCTTCTTCTTCCTGGTGCATGTAAGTGCATTGTCCGTGTATAATGTGCTGTGTGGGGAGTCACTAAGATCCTGCGCCCGATATCCTGCATGTGTCACTTCCCCGCTCAGGTCCCAGGAGTTCACCTTCTTCCTGGTGCATGTAAGTGCATTGTCCGTGTATAATGCGCTGTGTGGGGAGTCACTTAGATCCTGCGCCCGATATCCTGCATCTGTCGCTTCCCCGCTCAGGTCCCCGGAGTTTACCTTCTTCTTCCTGGTGCATGTGAGTGCATTGTCTGTGTATAATGTGCTGTGCGGGGAGTCACTAAGATCCTGCGCCCGATATCCTGCATGTGTCACTTCCCCGCTCAGGTCCCCGGAGTTCACCTTCTTCTTCCTGGTGCATGTAAGTGCATTGTCCATGTATAATGCGCTGTGCAGGGAGTCACTAAGATCCTGCACCCGATATCCTGCATGTGTCGCTTCCCCGCTCAGGTCCCTGGAGTTCACCTTCTTCTTCCTGGTGCATGTAAGTGCAGTGTCTGTGTATAATGCGCTGTGCGGGGAGTCACTAAGATCCTGCGCCCGATATACTGCATGTGTCACTTCCCCGCTCAGGTCCCAGGAGTTCACCTTCTTCCTGGTGCATTGTCCGTGTATAATGCGCTGTGCGGGGAGTCACTAAGATCCTGCACCCGATATCCTGCATGTGTCACTTCCCCGCTAAGGTCCCCGGAGTTCACCTTCTTCTTACTGGTGTATGTAAGTGCATTGTCCGTGTATAATGCGCTGTGCGGGGAGTCACTAAGATCCTGGTCCAATATCCTGCATGTGTCGCTTCCCCGTTCAGGTCCCCGGAGTTTACCTTCTTCTTCCTGGTGCATGTAAGTGCATTGTCTGTGTATAATGTGCTGTGCGGGGAGTCGCTAAGATCCTGCTTCCGATATCCTGCATGTGTCGCTTCCCCGCTCAGGTCCCTGGAGTTCACCTTCTTCTTCCTGGTGCATGTAAGTGCATTGTCCGTGTATAATGCGCTGTGCGGGGAGTCACTAAGATCCTGCGCCCGATATCCTGCATGTGTCGCTTCCCCGCTCAGGTCCCCGGAGTTCACCTTCTTCTTCCTGGTGCATGTAAGTGCATTGTCCGTGTGTAGTGCGCTGTGCGGGGAGTCACTAAGATCCTGCGCCCGATATCCTGCATGTGTCGCTTCCCCGCTCAGGTCCCCGGAGTTCATCTTCTTCTTCCTGGTGCATGTAAGTGCATTGTCCGTGTATAATGCGCTGTGCGGGGAGTCACTAAGATCCTGCGCCCGATATCCTGCATGTGTCACTTCCCCGCTCAGGTCCCTGGAGTTCACCTTCTTCTTCCTGGTGCATGTAAGTGCATTGTCCGTGTATAATGTGCTGTGCGGGGAGTCACTAAGATCCTGCGCCCAATATCCTGCATATATCGCTTCCCCGCTCAGGTCCCCGGAGTTCACCTTCTTCTTCCTGGTGCATGTAAGTGCATTGTCCGTGTATAATGCGCTGTGCGGGGAGTCACTAAGATCCTGCGCCCAATATCCTGCATATATCGCTTCCCCGCTCAGGTCCCTGGAGCTCACCTTCTTCTTCCTGGTGCATGTAAGTGCATTGTCCGTGTATAATGCACTGTGCGGGGAGTCACTAAGATCCTGAGCCCGATATCCTGCATATATCGCTTCCCCGCTCAGGTCCCCGGAGTTCACCTTCTTCTTCCTGGTGCATGTAAGTGCATTGTCCGTGTGTAATGCGCTGTGCGGGGAGTCACTAAGATCCTGGTCCAATATCCTGCATGTGTCGCTTCCCCGTTCAGGTCCCCGGAGTTTACCTTCTTCTTCCTGGTGCATGTAAGTGCATTGTCTGTGTATAATGTGCTGTGCGGGGAGTCGCTAAGATCCTGCTTCCGATATCCTGCATGTGTCGCTTCCCCGCTCAGGTCCCTGGAGTTCACCTTCTTCTTCCTGGTGCATGTAAGTGCATTGTCCGTGTATAATGCGCTGTGCGGGGAGTCACTAAGATCCTGCGCCCGATATCCTGCATGTGTCGCTTCCCCACTCAGGTCCCCGGAGTTCACCTTCTTCTTCCTGGTGCATGTAAGTGCATTGTCCGTGTGTAGTGCGCTGTGCGGGGAGTCACTAAGATCCTGCGCCCGATATCCTGCATGTGTCGCTTCCCCGCTCAGGTCCCCGGAGTTCATCTTCTTCTTCCTGGTGCATGTAAGTGCATTGTCCGTGTATAATGCGCTGTGCGGGGAGTCACTAAGATCCTGCGCCCGATATCCTGCATGTGTCACTTCCCCGCTCAGGTCCCTGGAGTTCACCTTCTTCTTCCTGGTGCATGTAAGTGCATTGTCCGTGTATAATGTGCTGTGCGGGGAGTCACTAAGATCCTGCGCCCAATATCCTGCATATATCGCTTCCCCGCTCAGGTCCCCGGAGTTCACCTTCTTCTTCCTGGTGCATGTAAGTGCATTGTCCGTGTATAATGCGCTGTGCGGGGAGTCACTAAGATCCTGCGCCCAATATCCTGCATATATCGCTTCCCCGCTCAGGTCCCTGGAGTTCACCTTCTTCTTCCTGGTGCATGTAAGTGCATTGTCCGTGTATAATGCACTGTGCGGGGAGTCACTAAGATCCTGAGCCCGATATCCTGCATATATCGCTTCCCCGCTCAGGTCCCCGGAGTTCACCTTCTTCTTCCTGGTGCATGTAAGTGCATTGTCCGTGTATAATGCGCTGTGCGGGGAGTCACTAAGATCCTGCGCCCGATATCCTGCATGTGTCGCTTCCCCGCTCAGGTCCCTGGAGTTCACCTTCTTCCTGGTGCATGTAAGTGCATTGTCCGTGTATAATGCGCTGTGCGGGGAGTCACTAAGATCCTGCGCCCGATATCCTGCATGTGTCGCTTCCCCGCTCAGGACCCCGGAGTTCACCTTCTTCTTCCTGGTGCATGTAAGTGCATTGTCCATGTATAATGCGCTGTGCGGGGAGTCACTAAGAGCGTGCTCCCGATATCCTGCATGTGTCGCTTCCCCGCTCAGGTCCCTGGAGTTCACCTTCTTCTTCCTGGTGCATGTAAGTGCATTGTCCGTGTATAATGCGCTGTGCGGGGAGTCACCAAGATCCTGCGCCCGATATACTGCATGTGTCACTTCCCCGCTCAAGTCCCAGGAGTTCACCTTCTTCCTGGTGCATGTACGTGCATTGTCCGTGTATAATGCGCTGTGCGGGGAGTCACTAAGATCCTGCGCCCGATATACTGCATGTGTCACTTCCCCGCTCAGGTTCCAGGAGTTCACCTTCTTCTTTCTGGTGTATGTTAGTGCATTGTCCGTGTATAATGCGCTGTGCGGGGAGTCACTAAGATCCTGCGCCCGATATACTGCATGTGTCACTTCCCCGCTCAGGTTCCAGGAGTTCACCTTCTTCCTGGTGCATGTACGTGCATTGTCCGTGTATAATGTGCTGTGCGGGGAGTCACTAAGATCCTGCGCCCGATATCCTGCATGTGTCACTTCCTTGCTCAGGTCCCGGAGTTCACCTTCTTCTTTCTGGTGTATGTTAGTGCATTGTCCGTGTATAATGCGCTGTGCGGGGAGTCACTAAGATGCTGCGCCCGATATCCTGCATGTGTCACTTCCCCGCTGAGGTCCCCGGAGTTCACCTTCTTCTTTCTGGTGTATGTTAGTGCATTGTCCGTGTATAATGCGCTGTGCGGGGAGTCACTAAGATCCTGCACCGATATCCTGCATGTGTCGCTTCCCCGCTCAGGTCCCCGGAGTTCACCTTCTTCTTCCTGGTGCATGTAAGTGCATTGTCCGTGTATAATGCGCTGTGCGGGGAGTCACTAAGATCCTGCGCCCGATATCCTACCCACATTTTGGATCGCAGGTGCACCCATGCCACTATCCGTGGCGGCGGCCCTTCCCAACCTCACTTACCTCTCCTCATTCCCGCTCCCATCCCAGCTGCTCCCTAGGGCGCGGGCCGGCACTAGTAAATTTAAAGGGTTAGGGTTCCCTCTTCCCAGTTTCCATTTAAGCCGGCTTCTCCCAGCATTCCCTGCCGGATTTTAGTGCTATTTGCCGTGAAAAAAGCTTTGTCCTGTGCCTGGTGCTTCTGCTTTGACCTCCTGTTGTGACCCCGGACCTGTTTACGACTTCACTCCTTCGTTACCAGCCCAAACTGTTGCCGCCTGCATTGACCTACTGCCTGTCCCCGACCACGAGATTGGCTGCCGATTGTGTACCGCGATTTTGGCTGCCACCGCGGACAAGTCGCGCCTGTGGACAGGATCGGACTGGGGTACCTGGGGCCCACCTTCTATTACATACAAATATTCTGGGATAAGGGAATTTCTAATCAATAGCGGGGCCAGTGAAATTAAGCATGAGCTAATCCCTGTCTCCCTCCCTCTCTGCTCGTGCTCGGCTCTTGGTTTGTGTACAGGGGCGACGTTATCTCAGGGCATTAATGTTAGGGATAGTATAAGAGTTACCCCTGGTGTCCCGGGCTTTCTGCTGGTGGCTGGGCTGTGGTTAGGGATAGTATAGGAGTTACCCCTGGTTTCCTGGGCTTTCTGCTGGTGGCTGGGCTGTGATTAGGGGTAGTATAAGAGTTACCCCTGGTGTCCCGGGCTTTCTGCTGGTGCCTGGGCTGTGGTTAGGGATAGTATAAGAGTTACCCCTGGTTTCCCGGGCTTTCTGCTGGTGACTGGGCTGTGGTTATGGATAGTATAGGAGTTACACCTGGCTTCCTGGGCTTCCGCTGGTGGCTGGGCTGTGGTTAGGGATAGTATAAGAGTTACCCCTGGTGTCCCGGGCTTTCTGCTGGTGGCTGGGCTGTGGTTAGGGATAGTATAAGAGTTACCCCTGGTGTCCCGGGCTTTCTGCTGGTGCCTGGGCTGTGGTTAGGGATAGTATAAGAGTTACCCCTGGTGTCCCGGTCTTTCTGCTGGTGACTGGGCTGTGGTTATGGATAGTATAAGAGTTACACCTGGCTTCCTGGGCTTCCGCTGGTGGCTGGGCTGTGGTTAGGGATAGTATAAGAGTTACCCCTGGTGTCCCAGGCTTTCTGCTGGTGGCTGGGCTGTGGTTAGGGATAGTATAAGAGTTACCCCTGGTGTCCCGGTCTTTCTGCCGGTGGCTGGGCTGTGGTTAGCGATAGTATAAGAGTTACCCCTGGTGTCCCGGTCTTTCTGCTGGTGGCTGGGCTGTGGTTAGGGATAGTATAAGAGTTACCCCTGGTTTCCGGGGCTTTCTGCTGTTGGCTAGGCTGTGGTTAGGAATAGTATAAGAGTTACCCCTGGTTTCCCGGGCTTTCTGCTGGTGGCTGGGCTGTGGTTAGGGATAGTATAAGAGTTACCCCTGGTGTCCCGGGCTTTCTGCTGGTGCCTGGGCTGTGGTTAGGGATAGTATAAGAGTTACCCCTGGTTTCCCGGGCTTTCTGCTGGTGACTGGGCTGTGGTTATGGATAGTATAAGAGTTACACCTGGCTTCCTGGGCTTCCGCTGGTGGCTGGGCTGTGGTTAGGGATAGTATAAGAGTTACCCCTGGTGTCCCAGGCTTTCTGCTGGTGGCTGGGCTGTGGTTAGGGATAGTATAAGAGTTACCCCTGGTGTCCCGGTCTTTCTGCCGGTGGCTGGGCTGTGGTTAGCGATAGTATAAGAGTTACCCCTGGTGTCCCGGTCTTTCTGCTGGTGGCTGGGCTGTGGTTAGGGATAGTATAGGAGTTACCCCTGGTTTCCTGGGCTTTCTGCTGGTGGCTGGGCTGTGATTAGGGGTAGTATAAGAGTTACCCCTGGTGTCCCGGGCTTTCTGCTGGTGCCTGGGCTGTGGTTAGGGATAGTATAAGAGTTACCCCTGGTTTCCCGGGCTTTCTGCTGGTGACTGGGCTGTGGTTATGGATAGTATAAGAGTTACACCTGGCTTCCTGGGCTTCCGCTGGTGGCTGGGCTGTGGTTAGGGATAGTATAAGAGTTACCCCTGGTGTCCCAGGCTTTCTGCTGGTGGCTGGGCTGTGGTTAGGGATAGTATAAGAGTTACCCCTGGTGTCCCGGTCTTTCTGCCGGTGGCTGGGCTGTGGTTAGCGATAGTATAAGAGTTACCCCTGGTGTCCCGGTCTTTCTGCTGGTGGCTGGGCTGTGGTTAGGGATAGTATAGGAGTTACCCCTGGTTTCCTGGGCTTTCTGCTGGTGGCTGGGCTGTGATTAGGGGTAGTATAAGAGTTACCCCTGGTGTCCCGGGCTTTCTGCTGGTGCCTGGGCTGTGGTTAGGGATAGTATAAGAGTTACCCCTGGTTTCCCGGGCTTTCTGCTGGTGACTGGGCTGTGGTTATGGATAGTATAGGAGTTACACCTGGCTTCCTGGGCTTCCGCTGGTGGCTGGGCTGTGGTTAGGGATAGTATAAGAGTTACCCCTGGTGTCCCGGGCTTTCTGCTGGTGGCTGGGCTGTGGTTAGGGATAGTATAAGAGTTACCCCTGGTGTCCCGGGCTTTCTGCTGGTGCCTGGGCTGTGGTTAGGGATAGTATAAGAGTTACCCCTGGTTTCCCGGGCTTTCTGCTGGTGACTGGGCTGTGGTTATGGATAGTATAAGAGTTACACCTGGCTTCCTGGGCTTCCGCTGGTGGCTGGGCTGTGGTTAGGGATAGTATAAGAGTTACCCCTGGTGTCCCAGGCTTTCTGCTGGTGGCTGGGCTGTGGTTAGGGATAGTATAAGAGTTACCCCTGGTGTCCCGGTCTTTCTGCCGGTGGCTGGGCTGTGGTTAGCGATAGTATAAGAGTTACCCCTGGTGTCCCGGTCTTTCTGCTGGTGGCTGGGCTGTGGTTAGGGATAGTATAAGAGTTACCCCTGGTTTCTGGGGATTTCTGCTTGTGGCTGGGCTGTGGTTAGGGATAGTATAAGAGTTACCCCTGTTTTCCCGGGCTTTCTGCTGGTGGCTGGGCTGTAGTTAGAGATAGTATAAGAGTTACCCCTGGCTTCCTGGGCTTTCTGCTGGTGACTGGGCTGTGGTTAGAGATAATATAAGAGTTACCCCTGGTCCCTTTCTTCTGGTGGCTGGGTTGTGGTTAGGGATAGTATAAGAGTTACCCCTGGTGTCCCGGGCTTTCTGCTGGTGGCTGGGCTGTGGTCAGGGATAGTAAAAGAGTTACCCCTGGTGTCCCGGGCTTTCTGCTGGTGGCTGGGCTGTTGTTAGGGATAGTATAAGAGTTACCCATGGTGTCCAGGGCTTTCTGCTGGTGATTGGGCTGTTAGGGATAGTATAAGAGTTACCCCTGGTGTCCCGGGCTTTCTGCTGGTGACTGGGCTGTGGTTATGGATAGTATAGGAGTTACACCTGGCTTCCTGGGCTTCCGCTGGTGGCTGGGCTGTGGTTAGGGATAGTACAAGAGTTACCCCTGGTTTCCCGGGCTTTCTGCTGGTGAATGGGTTGTGGTTAGGGATAGTATAAGATTTACCCCTGGCTTCCTGCTGGTGACTGGGCTGTGGTTAGGGATAGTATAAGAGTTACCCCTGGCTTCCTGGGATTTCTGCTGGTGACTGGGCTGTGGTTAGGGATAGTATAAGAGTTACCCCTGGTTTCCCAAGCTTTCTGCTGGTGGCTGGGCTGTGGTTAGGGATAGTATAAGAGTTACCCCTGGTTTCCCAGGCTTTCTGCTGGTGGCTGGGCTGTGGTTAAGGATGTATAAGAGTTACCCCTGGTCCCTTTCTGCTGGTGGCTGGGCTGTGGTTAGGGATGATATAAGAGTTACCCCTGGTTTCCCGGGCTTTCTGCTGGTGGCTGGGCTGTGGTTAGGGCTAGTATAAGAGTTACCCCTGGTCCCTTTCTTCTGGTGGCTGGGTTGTGGTTAGGGATAGTATAAGAGTTACCCCTGGTGTCCCGGGCTTTCTGCTGGTGGCTGGGCTGTGGTAAGGGATGGTATAAGAGTTACCCCTGGTTTCCCGGGCTTTCTGCTGGTGGCTGGGCTGTGGTTAGGGATAGTATAAGAGTTACCCCTGGTTTCTGGGGATTTCTGCTTGTGGCTGGGCTGTGGTTAGGGATGGTATTAGAGTTACCCCTGGTGTCCCGGGCTTCTGCTGGTGGCTGGGCTGTGGTTAGGGATAGTATAAGAGTTACCCCTGGTGTCCCGGGCTTTCTGCTGGTGGCTGGGCTGTGGTTAGGGCTAGTATAAGAGTTACCCCTGGTCCCTTTCTTCTGGTGGCTGGGCTGTGGTTAGAGATAGTATAAGAGTTACCCCTGGTTTCCCGGGCTAGCTGCTGGTGGCTGGGCTGTGGTTAGAGATGGTTTAAGAGTTACCCCAGGTTTCCCGGGCTTTCTGCTAGTGGCTGTGCTGTGGTTAGGGATGTAAGTGTTCGCACTGCACACCCACCTTCCAATAAGGAAATGCTGAAAACCTTTATAAGAACTGATGACATTAACCCTTCTCTGGTGTCCCGCACCACATAGACAAGTCACCCCTGGCTCTCTGACCCTATAGATATGACCATACATAAGCTGAGCGCTCTCTCACACTAGAAGGTTATTCAGTGACTACAATACTGATCTGACACAGGAAGAAGTAGCATCTTGTACCTCACAGGTGACTTGTCTTCTCCTTCACACCCAGAATCGTTGTAAAATCTGGTTGCAGAATTTTCTGGCAGATCCCCCGCACTGCTCCCCTAAAAATACCACAGTTACTTACAGTATAATGTCACCTGGATAAAACAATGTCCCACACTACTTCTAAAGAATCCACATAAGAAACTCCTCTGTGCCCCCAGCATTACATTGTTACCCCCAAATATATTACTGTACTACACTGTGTGAATAAAGAATACTGTGCCAAGTATGTGTGATCCTCCCCCCCCCCATTAATTACATAATATATGGCCCCCCTGTGAATTATTTTAATTAATGTATCTATTTGATGTCCCTTCTAATTAATTTTATACATTTCCACTACTAAAAAATGTCTTATGTTTATGTACTAAAAATCTACTAATAAGTTTTTATACCATGTCCTAATTATTATTATACATATAATCCACTCCAAATTATAAATGCTCATATAGCATCCCTTCAATTATACATTTCTACAACTTGCCTCCTAGTTATTCATTTACACATTGGGGGTCATTTACTAAGGGCCCGATTCGCGTTTTCCCGACGTGTTACCCGAATATTTCCGATTTGCGACGATTTTCCCTGTATTGCCCCGGGTTTTTTGGCGCACGCGATCGGATTGTGGCGCATCGGCGCCGGCAAGCACACAGCAGAAATAGGGGGACGTGGCCGTATGAAAACCCGAAGGATTTGGAGAAACCGCCGCATTTAAAAAAAAAAGTGTTGCGGGACACGTACTTACCTTCACCAAGTATAGGATCGTGAACTCCGGCGGGCCTCGGCGAACTCCAGCGCAGCAGCAACACCTGGTGGATGTCGGAGGAACTGCCTTAGTGAATCGCCAGAAGACCCGAATCCACTGCAGAGAACACGCCGCTGGATCGCGAATGGGCCGGGTAAGTAAATCTGCCCCATAGTATCTGCACCTTATTTATTATTCTATTATCACCGTATATACTTGAGTATAAGCCGAGGGTGGAAAATGCATTTGTCACAGCCTCCCCAGTATATAGCCTACCAACCCCCCTGTAGTGTTCAGCCTACCAGCCAGCCCCCTGTAGTGTACAGCCTGCCAGCCAGCCAGCCCCTGTAGTGTACAGCCCGCCAGCCAGCCCCCTGTAATGCACAGGCTGTCAGCCAGCCAGCCCCTGTAGTGTACAGCCTGCCAACCAGCCAGCCCCTGTAGTGTACAGCCCGCCAGCCAGCCCCCTGTAGTGTACAGCCTGCCAGCCAGCCTCCTGTAGTGTACAGCCTGCCAGCCAGCCTCCTGTAGTGTACAGCCTACTAGCCAGCCCCCTGTAGTGTACAGCCTGTCAGCCAGCCAGCCCCTGTAGTGTACAGCCTGCCAACCAGCCAGCCCCTGTAGTGTACAGCCCGCCAGCCAGCCCCCTGTAGTGTACAGCCTGCCAGCCAGCCTCCTGTAGTGTACAGCCTGCCAGCCAGCCTCCTGTAGTGTACAGCCTGCCAGCCAGCCCCCTGTAGTGTACAGCCTGCCAGCCAGCCCCTGTAGTGTACAGCCTGCCAGCCAGCCCCTGTAGTGTACAGCCTTCCAGCCAGCCTCTGTAGTGTACAGCCTGCCAGCCAGCCCCTGTAGTGTACAGCCAGCCAGCCCCTGTAGTGTACAGCCAGCCCCAGTAGTATATAGCCAGCCAGTCCCCTGTAGTATATAGCCAGCCAGTCCCCTGTAGTATATAGCCTGCCAGCCCCCTGTAGTATATAGCCTGCCAGCCCCCTGTAGTATATAGTCAGCCAACCCCCTGTAGTATATAGCCAGCCAGCCCCCTGTAGTATATAGCCAGCCAGCCCCCTGTAGTATATAGCCAGCCAGCCCCCTGTAGTATATAGCCAGCCCCTGTAGTATATAGCCTGCCAGCCCCTGTAGTGTACAGCCAGCCAGCACCCTGTAGTATATAGCCTGCCAGCCCCCTGTAGTGTACAGCCAGCCAGCCCCTGTAGTATATAGCCAGATAGTCCCCTGTAGTATATAGCCAGCCAGTCCCCTGTAGTATATAGCCAGCCAGTCCCCTGTAGTATATAGCCTGCCAGCCCCCTGTAGTATATAGCCTGCCAGCCCCCTGTAGTATATAGCCTGCCAGCCCCCTGTAGTATATAGCCTGCCAGCCCCCTGTAGTATATAGCCTGCCAGCCCCCTGTAGTATATAGCCAGCCACCCCCTGTAGTGTACAGCCAGCCAGCCCCTGTAGTGTACAGCCTGCCAGCCGGCCCCTGTAGTGTACAGCCAGCCTGTCCCCTGTAGTATATAGCCTGCCAGCGCCCTGTAGTGTACAGCCAACCAGCCCCCTGTAGTGTACAGCCAGCCAGCCCCTGTAGTGTACAGCCAGCCAGCCCCCTGTAGTGTACAGCCAGCTAGCCCCTGTAGTGTACAGCCAGCCAGCCCCCTGTAGTGCACAGCCAGCCAGCCCCTGTAGTGCACAGCCAGCCAGCCCCTGTAGTGTACAGCCAGCCCCTGAAAATTTAATTTAATGTCCCTATAGCTTTCCAGAAATTATGCCCCGGTCATTTAATGTCTCCCAGCCCCTGTCCCCCAAGCAAATTGCCCCCACCCCCCTAACATTTTCCTACACTGTAAATTTAAAAAAAAAACTTTCATGCTCCCCTGTCTTCTTGCTTCTCTCCTTTTCTCGCGGTGTGGTCATCACTTGGCGTCCCCACCTCCCAGCGCTGCAGTCAGCTGGTAGAAGCAGGAGATGCGGTGTAATGACGAAACTGTATCATGAAGTTGAAGTGGGAGAAGAAAAGGGACCAACGAGCCTGTCGAGGATTGAGGCGCTGAGCAGTCTGGAGATACAGGAGATTCTTGTGGTCCATGTAGATACAGACCCTGACGAGCTCCTTCCAGAAGATAACGCCATTCTTCTAAAGCAAGCATTATGGCCAGAAGCTCCCGATCACCAATGGGATAATTCCTCTCTGCGGAAGAGAAGGTCTTAGAGAAGAAGCCGCAAGTGAAGGTTCGACCTTTGGGCCCTTTCTGAGTGAGAACGGATCCAGCACCAACCGATGAGGCGTCATCCTCTAGCAGGACCTTTCTCTCAGTATCGGCCGGGTGAGAACGGAAGCCGAGGCAAAGGTTTCAGCTTGGAGAAAGCTCCTGCAGCCGCTGGAGGCCAGAGTTTTGGATCAGCGTTTTTCTTAGTCAGCATCACGATGGGAGACAAGAGAGGAAAAATGAGGTATAAACTGCGGCTAACCCAGGAACCATGGATAGCACGTAGTCCTACTGAGCAAGGCCACTGAATAGCGCAGATAACTTGTACCCGGGGACAGGAATCCTTTTGGGGAAATTGGCACTTCTCAAGCTTGGCATATAAGCGATTGGCCCTTCAGCGCCTGAGAACTTGCCGTACATGGGCCCATCACATGATATTATTTCACTGATATGCAGACAATGAGAAAAAAATTGCAGCATTCAGACCACGTACATCCATAGAAGTCAATGGATCCGCAAAAAAATGGACGGCACATGCATGACGTCCGTAGCAGAAGGTTTATTTTCTTTAAATGTTGCAACCAACTGGGCATGGCAAGAAGTAGATTAGACTCCCTTCAGGTTTTTTTGCATATGTGAAAGAAAAATAGATGGCGTACACTAGAAACGTATTCACGAAGGGCGGGATTAGGGGCGGTGACAGCCGCATGACAATCATCTCTGGCCTATGCGTTTGTTTTAGCACAAGGAGCTGCTTTAGCTACTTTAGTAAGCAGCTCCGAGTGCCATTTTTAAGGGTGACAGGTCCTCTTTAAAATATTATAATCTCCATAATAATAATAAATAATAATCTCTTTAAGAATAATAATAATCTCAATAATAATAATTATCTCTGAGAAGATCCCTCTCCATATACCAGTATATTCGGCCTGTGTCAGTGTAACAGTCAAGCTCTTGGTTACATAACACCCTCCTGTAGACAACCACTAAGCCCATAGCCTAGTGCAGTGATGGCGAACCTTTTAGCGATCTAGTGCCCAAAATGAGATCTAAAACACACTAGCTTTTCCCAAAGTGCCAACACAGCAATTTAGGCAGTAACAAACTTATTGCTACCAGAATCTTTGAGCCCCAATCCGGCCCTGTCCACACCTCCTCACTCTTCAGACAGGACCAGGCAGCACAGGATGGGTCACTACTTGGACTGCCTGAGACTGCAGGAAGGTGTCATGTCAGGCAAACTCTGTGCCTGGGAGACAGCCCCTGTGCCCACAGAGAGGTCTCCGAGTGCCACCACTGGCCTAGTGGATAGAGGCTCTGTCCTGTATCTCTATAGCAGGTTGAGTGTGGAGGTTGAGGGTTCACATCCCAGGCTGAATTAAATAGAGAAAGACCAAAGAACAAAAGAGCTTGTAAATATAAAAAATTATTTTCACTTTATTCAAAATAACACATACAAAGTATAAACACCACTTTCAAAAGGGATTCCTGAAAGTCAGAAGTATAAGGGGAACAGGCAATGTCCCAGATGGATGTGGGACAGACACAGAACCTATGGCCCCCCTATCCTAATACTGCCTCATTGATAGTGCCCGAAAAAGGTATAAAAAGAGAAGTATTGTGTCCAAAAGTAGGACTAATTATGAAAGGCAGTGGACCTTTGTGCTACAATGACAAAGTGGTCAACCGGAGGTACCATCCGGTGCTAATAACCCAAGTCAACAGGTAGGCCACACTTACCTAAGGGCATGGTGTAAATGGCACAGAGGCAGTCAGAGGGAGGGCCAACAGGAACACCCCGGCGTGCGTTTCGCACAGATGCTTCGTCAGGAGGTGTAGTAGATAGTGTAGTACAGTTTAACAGTTGCAAAGCCCCAGAAGAAGCCATACAGGGCGAAACCCATAGTCGTCCGAGAACGTGCAGCTGGCGTCCCATGTAAACTGCACTACACTATCTGCGGGTGAATTTCTACCACAACATATGTTGCATACGGAGGAGGTCACAGGAGAAACGCAGGAGTGTTGGTCTGAATAGCGGTATATTCTTATTGCAGGATTCAGGAATTTGTGCTGGAGGAGTGTGAGCTGCTCTATTTTGTGAGTGACATATTGGAAGAAGGACACACGGAAGCAAAAGCATCGGGAACTCCGGTCAGAACTTTTCTCTATGTTTTATGGTGTAGTTGAACATGTTGTAATAGATATTTTCCTTTGTAATGTGGTAGATTCCTGTATGATGCAGGGATCCAGTGCTTGGTGTCCCATGCCTCGCTCTGCACTAGATCTCCTGATTGGCTGATCATTTTGTGCATGTTCATGTGAATGCCCTCAGTGCTCAGGCCTCACTGCCCATAGCTGATGTCACAGCCAGGAAGCCCCGCCCACTTCAGGAGAAGTGGAGAGGATATTACAGATAGCCTCATATATCTATTAGTCCTATATGTCAGGATAGGAAGAAGCTAGAAGCGTGATACAGGTATCGCTGGAAGGGTTGTCGCGGGCTCTCTCCTGCTGTGCTAACACTAGTTTTGTCTCACTAACTCCTCAATTTGAGCAACTGAGAAACTGAAAAAGGGAGGAAAGTGCAGAGCGTGTGAAGTCTGGGTGCTACATGTTATCTGAAGAGACCTATGGAAAAATAATCTTTGCATAGCTTTTTCTGCAGAAGCAAGAATGTAAGAATCTGCTGGAGTCCAGATAACGGCCTCTGAAAACAATGGGAAGGTTGTGAAGGAAGGTTACGAGTAACGCCTACTATGAGTTATGACACCAGAAATCTGGTTTAAGAGCAGAACTGATTTAAATGGATCTCATGTCAGGGCCACCTACCTCACTCAACTTGCTCAGTGGCTGCAGGACGTCTCTTTCCATGTTCATTTCATACTCTGCCAGTGCCTGGGCCAGGGATCCCTCCACACAGCACCCCATCTCCAGCGCCCTTCTAAAGGAAAAGCACAAGACTTGGTAACACATCATGTCACACCGCGGGTCCCATCACGTCACACTGCGGCCCCAATCACATTAAACCGGGGCCCCAATCGCGTCACACCGCGGCCCCCATCGCGTCACACCGGGGCCCCCATCGCGTCACACCGGGGCCCCCATCGCGTCACACCACGGCCCCCATCGCGTCACACCGCGGCCCCCATCGCGTCACACCGCGGCCCCCATCGCGTCACACCGCGGCCCCCATCGCGTCACACCGCGGCCCCCATCAAGTCATGACAGTAATAATAGACCTTACAAAACCAATGAGAAGAGGTTTCGACGCACATGAACGACAGTAGTCCGTTAGTGTTCAGCCATGAACCCCAGATCCTTTAAAATGTAACGTTATCCTTTCTTTTGCAGTAGAAGCCTCTTCCAGTCGGATAATGTTGTTAATTTAATTAATAAATGCCTCTACTGAGACCCAAAACACAAACCATGGAACAGCTGGCAGAACCACACCAAACACTCTGGAAATCAGGTCATTTGAACAAGTACAGGAGTACAAGTGGAGGGGACTGGGGTAGGAGAGGGCACCCACAATATGGGGGGGATGGAGGTATGAGAGTGGGTCCACAGTATGGGGGAGATAAGAAATGGCACCCACAATATGGGGGGAGGTATAAGAGTGGGCCCACAGTATGGGGGGGGATTATGAAAGGGGGCCCACAATATGGGTGAAATATGAGAGGGAGCACAGCAAACAGCCTCACACAGAAAAGAGCACAGCAGCCAGAGCGGAGCAAAGCAGGGACAGCATCTCACAAAGCACAGCACAGTAGAGAGTGTCACACAGAGCACAGCACAGCAGGGACAGCGTCTCACAAAGCACAGCACAGTAGAGAGCGTCACACAGAGCGGAGCACAGCAGGGACAGCGTCTCACAAAGCACAGCACAGTAGAGAGCGTCACACAGAGCAGAGCACAGCAGGGACAGCGTCTCACAAAGCACAGCACAGTAGAGAGCGTCACACAGAGCGCAGCACAGCTGGGAAAGCGTCTCACAAAGCACAGCACAGCAGAGAGCGTCACACAGAGCACAGCACAGCAGGGACAGCGTCTCACAAAGAACAGCACAGTAGAGAGCGTTACACAGAGCGGAGCACAGCAGGGACAGCGTCTCACAAAGTACAGCACAGTAGAGAGCGTCACACAGAGCACAGCACAGCAGGGACAGCGTCTCACAAAGCACAGCACAGTAGAGGGCGTCACACAGAGCACAGCACAGCAGGGACAGCGTCTCACAAAGCACAGCACAGAAGAGAGTGTCACACAGAGCAGAGCACAGCTGGGACAGCGTCTCACAAAGAACAGCACAGCAGAGAGCGTCACACAGAGCGCAGCACAGCTGGGAAAGCATCTCACAAAGCACAGCACAGTAGAGAGTGTCACACAGAGCACAGCAAAGCTGGGACAGCGTCTCACAAAGAACAGCACAGCAGAGAGCGTCACACAGAGCGCAGCACAGCTGGGAAAGTGTCTCACAAAGCACAGCACAGTAGAGAGTGTCACACAGAGCACAGCACAGCAGGGACAGCGTCTCACAAAGAACAACACAGTAGAGAGCATTACACAGAGCGGAGCACAGCAGGGACAGCGTCTCACAAAGCACAGCACAGTAGAGAGTGTGACACAGAGCACAGCACAGCAGGGACAGCTTCTCACAAAGCACAGCACAGCAGAGAGCGTCACACAGAGCACAGCAAAGCTGGGCCAGCATCTCACAAAGAACAGCACAGTAGAGAGTGTCACACAGAGCACAGCACAGCAGGGACAGCTTCTCACAAAGCACAGCACAGCAGAGAGTGTCACACAGAGCACAGCACAGCAGGGACAGCTTCTCACAAAGCACAGCACAGCAGAGAGTGTCACACAGAGCAGAGCACAGCTGGGACAGCGTCTCACAAAGAACAGCACAGTAGAGAGTGTCACACAGAGCACAGCACAGCAGGGACAGCATCTCACAAAGCACAGCACAGTAAAAAGCATCAGACAGAGCACAGCACAGCAGTGACAGCGTCTCACAAAGCACAGCACAGCAGAGAGCGTCACACAGAGCGCAGCACAGCTGGGAAAGCGTCTCACAAAGCACAGCACAGTAGAGAGTGTCACACAGAGGACAGCAAAGCTGGGACACCGTCTCACAAAGAATAGCACAGCAGAGAGCGTCACACAGAGCGCAGCACAGCTGGGAAAGCGTCTCACAAAGCACAGCACAGAAGAGAGTGTCACACAGAGCAGAGCACAGCTGGGACAGCGTCTCACAAAGCACAACACAGTAGAGAGCGTCACACAGAGCACAGCACACCTGGGACAGTGTCTCACAAAGCACAGCACAGTAGAGAGTGTCACACAGAGCACAGCACAGCAGGGACAGAGTCTCACAAAGCACAGCACAGCAGAGAGTGTCACACAGAGCACAGCAAAGCTGGGCCAGCATCTCACAAAGAACAGCACAGTAGAGAGCGTCAGACAGAGCAGAGCACAGCTGGGACAGCGTCTCACAAAGCACAGCACAGCAGAGAGCGTCACACAGAGTGGAGAAAGGCAGGGACAGCGTCTCACAAAGCACAGTACAGTAGAGAGTGTCACAAAGAGCACAGCACAGCTGGGACAGCGTCTCACAAAGCACAACACAGTAGAGAGCGTCACACAGAGCGGAGCACAGCTGGGACAGTGTCTCACAAAGCACAGCACAGTAGAGAGCGTCACACAGAGCACAGATAGCTGGGACAGCGTGTCACAAAGCACAGCACAGTAGAGAGCGTCACACAGATTGGAGCACAGCAGGGACAGCATCTCACAAAGCACAACACAGTAGAGAGCGTCACACAGAGTAGAGCACAGCACGGACAGCGTCTCACAAAGCACAGCACAGTAGAGAGCATCACACAGAGATGAGCACAGCTGGGACAGCGTCTCACAAAGAACAGCACAGTAGAGAGCGTCACACAGAGTGGAGCACAGCAGGGACAGAGTCTCACAAAGCACAACACAGTAGAGTGTGTCACACAGAGTAGAGCACAGCAGGGACAGCGTTTCACAAAGCACAGCACAGTAGAGAGCGTCACACAGAGCTGAGCACAGATGGGACAGCGTCTCACAAAGAACAGCACAGTAGAGAGTGTCAGACAGAATGGAGCACAGCAGGGACAGTGTCGCACAAAGCACAGCACAGTAGAGAGTGTCACACAGAGTAGAGCACAGCAGGGACAGCGTCTCACAAAGCACAGCACAGTAGAGAGTGTCAGACAGAATGGAGCACAGCAGGGACAGTGTCGCACAAAGCACAGCACAGTAAAGAGCATCACAGCAGGGACAGCGTCTCACAAACCACAGCACAGTAGAGAGCGTTACACAGAGCTGAGCACAGCTGGGACAGCGTCTCACAAAGCACAGCACAGTAGAGAGCGTCACACAGAGCTGAGCACAGCTGGGACAGCGTCTCACAAAGAACAGCACAGTAGAGAGTGTCACACAGAGTGGAGCACAGCAGGGACAGCGTCTCACAAAGCACAGCACAGTAGAGAGTGTCACACAGAGCACAGCAAAGCTGGGACACCGTCTCACAAAGCACAGCACAGTAGAGAGTGTCACACAGAGTACAGCAGGGACAGCGTCTCACAAAGAACAGCACAGCAGAGAGCGTCACACAGAGCGCAGCACAGCAGGGACAGCGTCTCACAAAGCACAGCACAGTAGAGAGTGTCACACAGAGCACAGCAAAGCTGGGCCAGCATCTCACAAGGAACAGCACAGTCTAGACCCAATGTTTGTATTGATGATCCTATGTTGGGGTTTTGTGTGTTTTTTTTTTCTGTTCCATAAAAATGAAAATTTAATAAATACAGTTTAAAAAAAAATTATGCCTGAGGGACTGCAGGCTACATAGGTGTTATTGGAGCCTGGAGCCCCTCAGGCTTATTAGCATAATTTGTTTTCTTAAAAACCAGGGCATAAGAAGCAATGGGAAGCACGGATCCTGCCAGAGGGGGCGCTCACCAGTATATCAGGGCCTGGTTTACAATCCTGGTGGTAGATGTCCTCAAACATTTGAATTTACAAACCCAATGGGGGACATTTGCTTAAAGAGGCTCATTTACTAAGGGTTACGGATTGCACTTTCATCTGACTCTTCTACGTTTTTGGGGATGGCACAGCTTGGATAGTTATTTAACAGGGGTCTGCACTGGCATTGTGTCGAGCGCAATCGGATTTTGGCGCAGCAGCGCTGCTTCCATGTGACACAAATTAGGGGCTGACTGATTCAGAGTGAGCGCTGGATTTAACTTGTCTCACAAGACAATGCACTTACATGCACCAGGAAGAAGAAGGAGAACTCTGGGGACCTGAGCGGGGAAGCGACACATGCAGGATATCGGGTGCACGATCTTAGTGACTCCCCGCACAGCGCATTATACACGGACAATGCACTTACATGCACCAGGAAGAAGAAGGAGAACCCCGGGGACCTGAGCGGGGAAGTGACACATGCAGGATATCGGGTGCACGATCTTAGTGACTCCCCGCACAGCGCATTATACACGGACAATGCACTTACATGCACCAGGAAGAAGAAGGAGAACTCTGGGGACCTGAGCGGGGAAGCGACACATGCAGGATATCGGGCGCAGGATCTTAGTGACTCCCCGCACAGCGCATTATACACGGACAATGCACTTACATGCACCAGGAAGAAGAAGGTGAACTCCAGGGACCTGAGCAGGGAAGCGACACATGCAGGATATCGGGCGCAGGATCTTAGTGACTCCCCGCACAGCGCATTATACATGGACAATGCACTTACATGCACCAGGAAGAAGAAGGTGAACTCCAGGGACCTGAGCAGGGAAGCGACACATGCAGGATATCGGGCGCAGGATCTTAGTGACTCCCCGCACAGCGCATTATACATGGACAATGCACTTACATGCACCAGGAAGAAGAAGGTGAACTCCAGGGACCTGAGCGGGGAAGCGACACATGCAGGATATCGGGGGAAGGACCTAAGTGACTCCCCGCACAGCGTATTATACACGGACAATGCACTTACATGCACCAGGAAGAAGAAGGTGAACTCCAGGGACCTGAGCGGGGAAGCGACACATGCAGGATATCGGGTGCACGATCTTAGTGACTCCCCACACAGCGCATTATACACGGACAATGCACTTACATGTACCAGGAAGAAGGTGGTGAACTCCGGGGACCTGAGCGGGGAAGTGACACATGCAGGATATCGGGCGCAGGATCTTAGTGACTCCCCGCACAGCGCATTATACACGGACAATGCACTTACATGCACCAGGAAGAAGAAGGTGAACTCCGGGGACCTGAGCGGGGAAGTGACACATGCAGGATATCGGGCGCAGGATCTTAGTGACTCCCCGCACAGCGCATTATACACGGACAATGCACTTACATGCACCAGGAAGAAGGTGAACTCCAGGGACCTGAGCGGGGAAGTGACACATGCAGGATATCGGGCGCAGGATCTTAGTGACTCCCCGCACAGCGCATTATACACGGACAATGCACTTACATGCACCAGGAAGAAGGTGAACTCCAGGGACCTGAGCGGGGAAGTGACACATGCAGGATATCGGGTGCAGGATCTTAGTGACTCCCCGCACAGCGTATTATACACGGACAATGCACTTACATGCACCAGGAAGAAGAAGGTGAACTCCAGGGACCTGAACGGGGAAGCGACACATGCAGGATATCGGGCGCAGGATCTTAGTGACTCCCAGCACAGCGCACTACACACGGACAATGCACTTACATGCACCAGGAAGAAGAAGGTGAACTCCGGGGACCTGAGCGGGGAAGCGACACATGCAGGATATCGGGCGCAGGATCTTAGCGACTCCCCGCACAGCGCATTATACATGGACAATGCACTTACATGCACCAGGAAGAAGAAGGTGAACTCCAGGGACCTGAGCGGGGAAGTGACACATGCAGGATATCGGGGGAAGGATCTTAGTGACTCCCCGCACAGCACATTATACATGGAAAGTGCACATACATGCACCAGGGAGAAGAAGGTGAACTCCGGGGACCTGAGCGGGGAAGTGACACATGCAGGATATCGGGCACAGGATCTTAGTGACTCCCCGCACAGCGCATTATACACGGACAATGCACTTACATGCACCAGGAAGAAGAAGGTGAACTCCAGGGACCTGAGCGGGGAAGTGACACATGCAGGATATCGGGGGAAGGATCTTAGTGACTCCCCGCACAGCACATTATACATGGACAGTGCACATACATGCACCAGGGAGAAGAAGGTGAACTCCGGGGACCTGAGCGGGGAAGTGACACATGCAGGATATCGGGCACAGGATCTTAGTGACTCCCCGCACAGCGCATTATACACGGACAATGCACTTACATGCACCAGGAAGAAGAAGGTGAACTCCAGGGACCTGAGCGGGGAAGCGACACATGCAGGATATCGGGTGCAGGATCTTAGTGACTCCCCGCACAGCACATTATACATGGACAGTGCACATACATGCACCAGGAAGAAGAAGGTGAACTCCGGGGACCTGAGCGGGGAAGCGACACATGCAGGATATCGGGCGCAGGATCTTAGTGACTCCCCGCACAGCACATTATACACGGACAATGCACTTACATGTACCAGGAAGAAGGTGGTGAACTCCGGGGACCTGAGCGGGGAAGTGACACATGCAGGATATCGGGCGCAGGATCTTAGTGACTCCCCGCACAGCGCATTATACACGGACAATGCACTTACATGCACCAGGAAGAAGAAGGTGAACTCCGGGGACCTGAGCGGGGAAGTGACACATGCAGGATATCGGGCGCAGGATCTTAGTGACTCCCCGCACAGCACATTATACACGGACAATGCACTTACATGCACCAGGAAGAAGAAGGTGAACTCCGGGGACCTGAGCGGGGAAGCGACACATGCAGGATATCGGTGCAGGATCTTAGTGACTCCCCGCACAGTGCATTGTACACGGACAATGCACTTACATGCGCCAGGAAGAAGAAGGTGAACTCCGGGGACCTGAGCGGGGAAGTGACACATGCAGGATATCGGGCGCAGGATCTTAGTGACTCCCAGCACAGCGCACTACACACGGACAATGCAATTACATGCACCAGGAAGAAGAAGGTGAACTCCGGGGACCTGAGCGGGGAAGCGACACATGCAGGATATCGGACGCAGGATCTTAGCGACTCCCCGCACAGCGCATTATACATGGACAATGCACTTACATGCACCAGGAAGAAGAAGGTGAACTCCAGGGACCTGAGCGGGGAAGTGACACATGCAGGATATCGGGGGAAGGATCTTAGTGACTCCCCGCACAGCACATTATACATGGAAAGTGCACATACATGCACCAGGGAGAAGAAGGTGAACTCCGGGGACCTGAGCGGGGAAGTGACACATGCAGGATATCGGGCACAGGATCTTAGTGACTCCCCGCACAGCGCATTATACACGGACAATACACTTACATGCACCAGGAAGAAGAAGGTGAACTCCAGGGACCTGAGCGGGGAAGTGACACATGCAGGATATCGGGGGAAGGATCTTAGTGACTCCCCGCACAGCACATTATACATGGACAGTGCACATACATGCACCAGGGAGAAGAAGGTGAACTCCGGGGACCTGAGCGGGGAAGCGACACATGCAGGATATCGGGGGAAGGATCTTAGTGACTCCCCGCACAGCACATTATACATGGACAATGCACTTACATGCACCAGGAAGAAGAAGGTGAACTCCAGGGACCTGAGCGGGGAAGCGACACATGCAGGATATCGGGCGCAGGATCTTAGTGACTCCCCGCACAGCGCATTATACACGGACAATGCACTTACATGCACCAGGAAGAAGAAGGTGAACTCCAGGGACCTGAGCGGGGAAGCGACACATGCAGGATATCGGGGGAAGGATCTTAGTGACTCCCCGCACAGCACATTATACACGGACAATGCACTTACATGCACCAGGAAGAAGAAGGTGAACTCCGGGGACCTGAGCGGGGAAGCGACACATGCAGGATATCAGGCGCAGGATCTTAGTGACTCCCCGCACAGCGCATTATACACAGACAATGCACTTACATGCACCAGGAAGAAGAAGGTGAACTCCAGGGACCTGAGCGGGGAAGCGACACATGCAGGATATCAGGTGCAGGATCTTAGCGACTCCCCGCACAGTGCATTATACACGGACAATGCACTTACATGCACCAGGAAGAAGAAGGTGAACTCCGAGGACCTGAGCAGGGAAGCGACACATGCAGGATATCGGGTGCAGGATCTTAGTGACTCCCCGCACAGCGCATTATACACGGACAATGCACTTACATGCACCAGGAAGAAGAAGGTGAACTCCAGGGACCTGAGCGGGGAAGTGACACATGCAGGATATCGGGGGAAGGATCTTAGTAACTCCCCGCACAGCACATTATACACGGACAATGCACTTACATGCACCAGGAAGAAGAAGGTGAACTCCGGGGACCTGAGCGGGGAAGCGACACATGCAGGATATCGGGTGCAGGATCTTAGTGACTCCCCGCACAGCGCATTATACACAGACAATGCACTTACATGCACCAGGAAGAAGAAGGTGAACTCCGGGGACCTGAGCGGGGAAGCAACACATGCAGGATATCGGGCGCACGATCTTAGTGACTCCCCGCACAGCACATTATACACAGACAATGCACTTGCTTGTACCAGGAAGAAGAAGGTGAACTCCGGGGACCTGAGCGGGGAAGTGACACATGCAGGATATCGGGGGAAGGATCTTAGTGACTCCCCGCACAGCACATTATACACAGACAATGCACTTGCTTGTACCAGGAAGAAGAAGGAGAACTCCAGGGACCTGAGCGGGGAAGTGACACATGCAGGATATCAGGTGCAGGATCTTAGTGACTCCCCGCACAGCGCATTATACACGGACAATGCACTTACATGCGCCAGGAAGAAGAAGGTGAACTCCGGGGACCTGAGCGGGGAAGTGACACATGCAGGATATCGGGTGCAGGATCTTAGTGACTCCCCGCACAGCGCATTATACACGGAAAATGCACTCACATGCACCAGGAAGAAGAAGGTGAACTCCAGGGACCTGAGCGGGGAAGCGACACATGCAGGATATCGGGTGCAGGATCTTAGTGACTCCTCGCACAGCGCATTATACACGGACAATGCACTTACATGCACCAGGAAGAAGGTGAACTCCAGGGACCTGAGCGGGGAAGCGACACATGCAGGATATCGGGTGCAGGATCTTAGTGACTCCCCGCACAGCGCATTATACACAGACAATGCACTTACATGCACCAGGAAGAAGAAGGTGAACTCCAGGGACCTGAACGGGGAAGTGACACATGCAGGATATATCGGGTGCAGGATCTTAGTGACTCCCCGCACAGCGCATTATACATGGACAATGCACTTACATGCACCAGGAAGAAGAAGGTGAACTCCGGGGACCTGAGCGGGGAAGCGACACATGCAGGATATCGGGGAAGGATCTTAGTGACTCCACGCACAGCACATTATACACAGACAATGCACTTACATGCACCAGGAAGAAGAAGGAGAACTCCAGGGACCTGAGCGGGGAAGCGACACATGCAGGATATCGGACGCAGGATCTTAGTGACTCCCCGCACAGCACATTATACACGGACAATGCACTCACATGCACCAGGAAGAAGAAGGTGAACTCCAGGGACCTGAGCGGGGAAGCGACACATGCAGGATATCGGGTGCAGGATCTTAGTGACTCCCCGCACAGTGCATTATACACGGACAATGCTCTAACATGCACCAGGAAGAAGAAGGTGAACTCCAGGGACCTGAGCGGGGAAGCGACACATGCAGGATATCGGGCGCAGGATCTTAGTGACTCCCCGCACAGCGCATTATACACGGACAATGCACTTACATGCACCAGGAAGAAGAAGGTGAACTCCAGGGACCTGAGCGGGGAAGCGACACATGCAGGATATCGGGTGCAGGATATTAATGACTCCCCGCACAGCGCATTATACACGGAAAATGCACTCACATGCACCAGGAAGAAGAAGGTGAACTCCAGGGACCTGAGCGGGGAAGCGACACATGCAGGATATCGGGTGCAGGATCTTAGTGACTCCTCGCACAGCGCATTATACACGGACAATGCACTTACATGCACCAGGAAGAAGGTGAACTCCAGGGACCTGAGCGGGGAAGCGACACATGCAGGATATCGGGTGCAGGATCTTAGTGACTCCCCGCACAGCGCATTATACACAGACAATGCACTTACATGCACCAGGAAGAAGAAGGTGAACTCCAGGGACCTGAACGGGGAAGTGACACATGCAGGATATATCGGGTGCAGGATCTTAGTGACTCCCCGCACAGCGCATTATACATGGACAATGCACTTACATGCACCAGGAAGAAGAAGGTGAACTCCGGGGACCTGAGCGGGGAAGCGACACATGCAGGATATCGGGGAAGGATCTTAGTGACTCCCTGAACAGCTCATTATACACGGACAATGCACTTACATGCACCAGGAAGAAGAAGGTGAACTCCGGGGACCTGAGCGGGGAAGCGACACATGGAGGATATCGGGCGCAGGATCTTAGTGACTCCCCGCACAGCGCATTATACACGGACAATGCACTTACATGCACCAGGAAGAAGAAGGAGAACTCCAGGGACCTGAGCGGGGAAGCGACACATGCAGGATATCGGACGCAGGATCTTAGTGACTCCCCGCACAGCACATTATACACGGACAATGCACTTACATGCACCAGGAAGAAGAAGGTGAACTCCAGGGACCTGAGCGGGGAAGCGACACATGCAGGATATCGGGTGCAGGATCTTAGTGACTCCCCGCACAGCGCATTATACACAGACAATGCACTTACATGCACCAGGAAGAAGAAGGTGAACTCCAGGGACCTGAACGGGGAAGTGACACATGCAGGATATCGGGTGCAGGATCTTAGTGACTCCCCGCACAGCGCATTATACACGGACAATGCTCTAACATGCACCAGGAAGAAGAAGGTGAACTCCAGGGACCTGAGCGGGGAAGCGACACATGCAGGATATCGGGTGCAGGATCTTAGTGACTCCCCGCACAGCGCATTATACACAGACAATGCACTTACATGCACCAGGAAGAAGAAGGTGAACTCCAGGGACCTGAGCGGGGAAGCGACACATGCAGGATATCGGGCGCAGGATCTTAGTGACTCCCCGCACAGCACATTATACACGGACAATGCACTTACATGCACCAGGAAGAATAAGGTGAACTCCAGGGACCTGAGCGGGGAAGCGACACATGCAGGATATCAGGCGCAGGATCTTAGTGACTCCCCGCACAGCACATTATACACGGACAATGCAGTTTCTGTGAACTCCAGGGATGGGTTAGTAAATGTGCCCACTGCTTGGTTACTGACTTGCTCTTGGAAAGGAGACACATATTTAATATTATGTCGCTGTGCAGATACATTTCTGGCGCTGAGACCATTTTCTGTCCCTGGGAGTAATTCCATCTATTGCAAGCAAACATCCAAAGAAATGTGCAATGTATATATTTATGGTACAAATTGAAAGTTCTGAAGAATAATGTATGAATAAGAAGTTAAGAAGTAAAAGCAATACTTATTTACAAAACTGTTTGTGTGGTCAATTACTGGACATTGTTCATAGAATGCGATTTTAGGGGAGAATCAGAGAATCTCCCGTCCTAGACCACTCCTTCTGATTAACTCCACACAATGGGGGACATTCACTTACAGTGTCGGTGTCTGCATTGGCTTTGTTACCGACCTGCTCTCGGTAAGAAGACACACATGTAATATTGTAGAGCTGTGCAGAGACATTTCTGGCGCCGAGACTATTTTCTGTCCCTGGGACCAAAATCTGTCCCGAGCCCCAGAAATGTGTGTAGCAGTCGGAGAACAGACTGAGCACAGTCCAGGAGTGGAGCGACAAAGCATCGGTAGCTGACCTAGTCCCACCGCTTGTCCAGTCAGAAGTGGAGCCCAGAAGGAGAGGCAGCGGAGATCCTAATGTGGGGAGTGTTTTGCCTGAGTGCAGTAGCACGGTTTTGTGTCCCTGTTAGACCAGTTTGCATCGGCCAAAAATGGCTACGACACATATTAATCCACTCGGCTAAAGCCACGCTCTTGTTGGGAGCAGATTCACAGCAGGTGGAAAAAGTCATTATATATAAAAAGGTCGGAAAGCGCCAAAGAAAATGTCCCCAATGTCCTAGATCTATTATTGTGGTTTTCTGGTGACTTTGCCAGTAATCTGCGGCACCCTGCACAGGAGAGGGGGTTAGGGGTCCTCATAGTCAGTAATCTGCGGCACCCTGCACAGGAGAGGGGGTTAGGGGTCCTCATAGTCAGTAATCTGCAGCACCCTGCACAGGAGAGGGGGTTAGGGGTCCTCATAGTCAGTAATCTGCGGCACCCTGCACAGGAGAGGGGGTTAGGGGTCCTCATAGTCAGTAATCTGCGGCACCCTGCATAGGAGAGGGGTCCTCATAGTCAGTAATCTGTGGCACCCTGCACAGGAGAGGGGGTTAGGGGTCCTCATAGTCAGTAATCTGCAGCACCCTGCACAGGAGAGGGGGTTAGGGGTCCTCATAGTCAGTAATCTGCGGCACCCTGCACAGGAGAGGGGGTTAGGGGTCCTCATAGTCAGTAATCTGCGGCACCCTGCATAGGAGAGGGGTCCTCATAGTCAGTAATCTGTGGCACCCTGCACAGGAGAGGGGGTTAGGGGTCCTCATAGTCAGTAATCTGCGGCACCCTGCACAGGAGAGGGGTTAGGGGTCCTCATAGTCAGTAATCTGCGGCACCCTGCACAGGAGAGGGGGTTAGGGGTCCTCATAGTCAGTAATCTGCGGCACCCTGCACAGGAAAGGGGGTTAGGGGTCCTCATAGTCAGTAATCTGCGGCACCCTGCACAGGAGAGGGGGTTAGGGGTCCTCATAGTCAGTAATCTGCGGCACCCTGCACAGGAGAGGGGGTTAGGGGTCCTCATAGTCAGTAATCTGCGGCACCCTGCACAGGAGAGGGGGTTAGGGGTCCTCATAGTCAGTAATCTGCGGCACCCTGCACAGGAAAGGGGGTTAGGGGTCCTCATAGTCAGTAATCTGCGGCACCCTGCACAGGAGAGGGGGTTAGGGGTCCTCATAGTCAGTAATCTGCTGCACCCTGCACAGGAGAGGGCGTTAGGGGTCCTCATAGTCAGTAATCTGCGGCACCCTGCACAGGAGAGGGCGTTAGGGGTCCTCATAGTCAGTAATCTGCGGCACCCTGCACAGGAGAGGGGGTTAGGGGTCCTCATAGTCAGTAATCTGCGGCACCCTGCACAGGAGAGGGGGTTAGGGGTCCTCATAGTCAGTAATCTGCGGCACCCTGCACAGGAGAGGGGGTTAGGGGTCCTCATAGTCAGTAATCTGCGGCACCCTGCACAGGAGAGGGCGTTAGGGGTCCTCATAGTCAGTAATCTGCGGCACCCTGCACAGGAGAGGGGGTTAGGGGTCCTCATAGTCAGTAATCTGCGGCACCCTGCACAGGAGAGGGGTCCTCATAGTCAGTAATCTGCTGCACCCTGCACAGGAGAGGGGGTTAGGGGTCCTCATAGTCAGTAATCTGCGGCACCCTGCACAGGAGAGGGGGTTAGGGGTCCTCATAGTCAGTAATCTGCTGCACCCTGCACAGGAGAGGGGGTTAGGGGTCCTCATAGTCAGTAATCTGCGGCACCCTGCACAGGAGAGGGGGTTAGGGGTCCTCATAGTCAGTAATCTGCGGCACCCTGCACAGGAGAGGGGGTTAGGGGTCCTCATAGTCAGTAATCTGCGGCACCCTGCACAGGAGAGGGGGTTAGGGGTCCTCATAGTCAGTAATCTGCGGCACCCTGCACAGGAGAGGGGGTTAGGGGTCCTCATAGTCAGTAATCTGCTGCACCCTGCACAGGAGAGGGGGTTAGGGGTCCTCATAGTCAGTAATCTGTGGCACCCTGCACAGGAGAGGGGGTTAGGGGTCCTCATAGTCAGTAATCTGCGGCACCCTGCACAGGAGAGGGGGTTAGGGGTCCTCATAGTCAGTAATCTGCGGCACCCTGCACAGGAGAGGGCGTTAGGGGTCCTCATAGTCAGTAATCTGCGGCACCCTGCACAGGAGAGGGGGTTAGGGGTCCTCATAGTCAGTAATCTGCGGCACCCTGCACAGGAGAGGGGGTTAGGGGTCCTCATAGTCAGTAATCTGCGGCACCCTGCACAGGAGAGGGGGTTAGGGGTCCTTATAGTCAGTTATCTGCGGCACCCTGCACAGGAGAGGGCGTTAGGGGTCCTCATAGTCAGTTATCTGCGGCACCCTGCACAGGAGAGGGGGTTAGGGGTCCTCATAGTCAGTAATCTGAGGCACCCTGCACAGGAGAGGGGGTTAGGGGTCCTCATAGTCAGTAATCTGCTGCACCCTGCATAGGAGAGGGGTCCTCATAGTCAGTAATCTGCGGCACCCTGCACAGGAGAGGGGGTTAGGGGTCCTCATAGTCAGTAATCTGCGGCACCCTGCACAGGAGATGGGGTTAGGGGTCCTCATAGTCAGTAATCTGCGGCACCCTGCACAGGAGAGGGGGTTAGGGGTCCTCATAGTCAGTAATCTGCGGCACCCTGCATAGGAGAGGGGGTTAGGGGTCCTCATAGTCAGTAATCTGCGGCACCCTGCACAGGAGAGGGGGTTAGGGGTCCTCATAGTCAGTAATCTGCGGCACCCTGCACAGGAGAGGGGGTTAGGGGTCCTCATAGTCAGTAATCTGCGGCACCCTGCACAGGAGAGGGGGTTAGGGGTCCTCATAGTCAGTAATCTGTGGCACCCTGCACAGGAGAGGGCGTTAGGGGTCCTCATAGTCAGTAATCTGCGGCACCCTGCACAGGAGAGGGGGTTAGGGGTCCTCATAGTCAGTAATCTGCGGCACCCTGCACAGGAGAGGGGTTAGGGGTCCTCATAGTCAGTAATCTGCGGCACCCTGCACAGGAGAGGGGGTTAGGGGTCCTCATAGTCAGTAATCTGCTGCACCCTGCACAGGAGAGGGGGTTAGGGGTCCTCATAGTCAGTAATCTGCGGCACCCTGCACAGGAGAGGGGGTTAGGGGTCCTCATAGTCAGTAATCTGCGGCACCCTGCACAGGAGAGGGGGTTAGGGGTCCTCATAGTCAGTAATCTGCGGCACCCTGCATAGGAGAGGGGTCCTCATAGTCAGTAATCTGCGGCACCCTGCACAGGTGAGGGGGTTAGGGGTCCTCATAGTCAGTAATCTGCTGCACCCTGCACAGGTGAGGGGGTTAGGGGTCCTCATAGTCAGTAATCTGCGGCACCCTGCATAGGAGAGGGGTCCTCATAGTCAGTAATCTGCGGCACCCTGCACAGGTGAGGGGGTTAGGGGTCCTCATAGTCAGTAATCTGCTGCACCCTGCACAGGTGAGGGGGTTAGGGGTCCTCATAGTCAGTAATCTGCGGCACCCTGCATAGGAGAGGGGGTTAGGGGTCCTCATAGTCAGTAATCTGCGGCACCCTGCACAGGAGAGGGGGTTAGGGGTCCTCATAGTCAGTAATCTGTGGCACCCTGCACAGGAGAGGGGTTAGGGGTCCTCATAGTCAGTAATCTGTGGCACCCTGCACAGGAGAGGGGGTTAGGGGTCCTCATAGTCAGTAATCTGCGGCACCCTGCACAGGAGAGGGGGTTAGGGGTCCTCATAGTCAGTAATCTGCGGCACCCTGCACAGGAGAGGGGGTTAGGGGTCCTCATAGTCAGTAATCTGCGGCACCCTGCACAGGAGATGGGGTTAGGGGTCCTCATAGTCAGTAATCTGCGGCACCCTGCACAGGAGAGGGGGTTAGGGGTCCTCATAGTCAGTAATCTGCGGCACCCTGCACAGGAGAGGGGGTTAGGGGTCCTCATAGTCAGTAATCTGCGGCACCCTGCACAGGAGAGGGGGTTAGGGGTCCTCATAGTCAGTAATCTGCGGCACCCTGCACAGGAGAGGGGGTTAGGGGTCCTCATAGTCAGTAATCTGCGGCACCCTGCACAGGAGAGGGGGTTAGGGGTCCTCATAGTCAGTAATCTGTGGCACCCTGCACAGGAGAGGGGGTTAGGGGTCCTCATAGTCAGTAATCTGCGGCACCCTGCACAGGAGAGGGGGTTAGGGGTCCTCATAGTCAGTAATCTGCGGCACCCTGCACAGGAGAGGGGTTAGGGGTCCTCATAGTCAGTAATCTGCGGCACCCTGCACAGGAGAGGGGGTTAGGGGTCCTCATAGTCAGTAATCTGCGGCACCCTGCACAGGAGAGGGGGTTAGGGGTCCTCATAGTCAGTAATCTGTGGCACCCTGCACAGGAGAGGGGTTAGGGGTCCTCATAGTCAGTAATCTGTGGCACCCTGCACAGGAGAGGGGGTTAGGGGTCCTCATAGTCAGTAATCTGCGGCACCCTGCACAGGAGAGGGGGTTAGGGGTCCTCATAGTCAGTAATCTGCGGCACCCTGCACAGGAGAGGGGGTTAGGGGTCCTCATAGTCAGTAATCTGCGGCACCCTGCACAGGAGATGGGGTTAGGGGTCCTCATAGTCAGTAATCTGCGGCACCCTGCACAGGAGAGGGGGTTAGGGGTCCTCATAGTCAGTAATCTGCGGCACCCTGCACAGGAGAGGGGGTTAGGGGTCCTCATAGTCAGTAATCTGCGGCACCCTGCACAGGAGAGGGGGTTAGGGGTCCTCATAGTCAGTAATCTGCGGCACCCTGCACAGGAGAGGGGGTTAGGGGTCCTCATAGTCAGTAATCTGCGGCACCCTGCACAGGAGAGGGGGTTAGGGGTCCTCATAGTCAGTAATCTGTGGCACCCTGCACAGGAGAGGGGGTTAGGGGTCCTCATAGTCAGTAATCTGCGGCACCCTGCACAGGAGAGGGGGTTAGGGGTCCTCATAGTCAGTAATCTGCGGCACCCTGCACAGGAGAGGGGTTAGGGGTCCTCATAGTCAGTAATCTGCGGCACCCTGCACAGGAGAGGGGGTTAGGGGTCCTCATAGTCAGTAATCTGCGGCACCCTGCACAGGAGAGGGCGTTAGGGGTCCTCATAGTCAGTAATCTGCGGCACCCTGCACAGGAGAGGGGGTTAGGGGTCCTCATAGTCAGTAATCTGCGGCACCCTGCACAGGAGAGGGGGTTAGGGGTCCTCATAGTCAGTAATCTGCGGCACCCTGCACAGGAGAGGGGGTTAGGGGTCCTCATAGTCAGTAATCTGCGGCACCCTGCACAGGAAAGGGGGTTAGGGGTCCTCATAGTCAGTAATCTGCGGCACCCTGCACAGGAGAGGGGGTTAGGGGTCCTCATAGTCAGTAATCTGCGGCACCCTGCACAGGAGAGGGGGTTAGGGGTCCTCATAGTCAGTAATCTGCGGCACCCTGCACAGGAGAGGGGGTTAGGGGTCCTCATAGTCAGTAATCTGAGGCACCCTGCACAGGAGAGGGGGTTAGGGGTCCTCATAGTCAGTAATCTGCTGCACCCTGCATAGGAGAGGGGTCCTCATAGTCAGTAATCTGCGGCACCCTGCACAGGAGAGGGGGTTAGGGGTCCTCATAGTCAGTAATCTGCTGCACCCTGCACAGGAGAGGGGGTTAGGGGTCCTCATAGTCAGTAATCTGCGGCACCCTGCACAGGAGAGGGGGTTAGGGGTCCTCATAGTCAGTAATCTGCGGCACCCTGCACAGGAGAGGGGGTTAGGGGTCCTCATAGTCAGTAATCTGCGGCACCCTGCACAGGAAAGGGGGTTAGGGGTCCTCATAGTCAGTAATCTGCGGCACCCTGCACAGGAGAGGGGGTTAGGGGTCCTCATAGTCAGTAATCTGCGGCACCCTGCACAGGAAAGGGGGTTAGGGGTCCTCATAGTCAGTAATCTGCGGCACCCTGCACAGGAAAGGGGGTTAGGGGTCCTCATAGTCAGTAATCTGCGGCACCCTGCACAGGAGAGGGGGTTAGGGGTCCTCATAGTCAGTAATCTGCGGCACCCTGCACAGGAGAGGGGGTTAGGGGTCCTCATAGTCAGTAATCTGTGGCACCCTGCACAGGAGAGGGCGTTAGGGGTCCTCATAGTCAGTAATCTGCGGCACCCTGCACAGGAGAGGGCGTTAGGGGTCCTCATAGTCAGTAATCTGCGGCACCCTGCACAGGAGAGGGGGTTAGGGGTCCTCATAGTCAGTAATCTGCGGCACCCTGCACAGGAGAGGGGGTTAGGGGTCCTCATAGTCAGTAATCTGCGGCACCCTGCACAGGAGAGGGGGTTAGGGGTCCTCATAGTCAGTAATCTGCGGCACCCTGCACAGGAGAGGGCGTTAGGGGTCCTCATAGTCAGTAATCTGCGGCACCCTGCACAGGAGAGGGGGTTAGGGGTCCTCATAGTCAGTAATCTGCGGCACCCTGCACAGGAGAGGGCGTTAGGGGTCCTCATAGTCAGTAATCTGCGGCACCCTGCACAGGAGAGGGGGTTAGGGGTCCTCATAGTCAGTAATCTGCGGCACCCTGCACAGGAGAGGGGTTAGGGGTCCTCATAGTCAGTAATCTGCGGCACCCTGCACAGGAGAGGGGGTTAGGGGTCCTCATAGTCAGTAATCTGCTGCACCCTGCACAGGAGAGGGGGTTAGGGGTCCTCATAGTCAGTAATCTGCGGCACCCTGCACAGGAGAGGGGGTTAGGGGTCCTCATAGTCAGTAATCTGCGGCACCCTGCACAGGAGAGGGGGTTAGGGGTCCTCATAGTCAGTAATCTGCGGCACCCTGCACAGGAGAGGGGGTTAGGGGTCCTCATAGTCAGTAATCTGCGGCACCCTGCACAGGAGAGGGGGTTAGGGGTCCTCATAGTCAGTAATCTGCGGCACCCTGCACAGGAGATGGGGTTAGGGGTCCTCATAGTCAGTAATCTGCGGCACCCTGCACAGGAGAGGGGGTTAGGGGTCCTCATAGTCAGTAATCTGCGGCACCCTGCACAGGAGAGGGGGTTAGGGGTCCTCATAGTCAGTAATCTGCGGCACCCTGCACAGGAGAGGGGGTTAGGGGTCCTCATAGTCAGTAATCTGCGGCACCCTGCACAGGAGAGGGGGTTAGGGGTCCTCATAGTCAGTAATCTGTGGCACCCTGCACAGGAGAGGGGGTTAGGGGTCCTCATAGTCAGTAATCTGCGGCACCCTGCACAGGAGAGGGGGTTAGGGGTCCTCATAGTCAGTAATCTGCGGCACCCTGCACAGGAGAGGGGTTAGGGGTCCTCATAGTCAGTAATCTGCGGCACCCTGCACAGGAGAGGGGGTTAGGGGTCCTCATAGTCAGTAATCTGCGGCACCCTGCACAGGAGATGGGGTTAGGGGTCCTCATAGTCAGTAATCTGCGGCACCCTGCACAGGAGAGGGGGTTAGGGGTCCTCATAGTCAGTAATCTGCGGCACCCTGCACAGGAGAGGGGGTTAGGGGTCCTCATAGTCAGTAATCTGCGGCACCCTGCACAGGAGAGGGGGTTAGGGGTCCTCATAGTCAGTAATCTGCGGCACCCTGCACAGGAGAGGGGGTTAGGGGTCCTCATAGTCAGTAATCTGCGGCACCCTGCACAGGAGAGGGGGTTAGGGGTCCTCATAGTCAGTAATCTGCTGCACCCTGCACAGGAGAGGGGGTTAGGGGTCCTCATAGTCAGTAATCTGCGGCACCCTGCACAGGAGAGGGGGTTAGGGGTCCTCATAGTCAGTAATCTGCTGCACCCTGCACAGGAGAGGGGGTTAGGGGTCCTCATAGTCAGTAATCTGCTGCACCCTGCACAGGAGAGGGGGTTAGGGGTCCTCATAGTCAGTAATCTGCGGCACCCTGCACAGGAGAGGGGGTTAGGGGTCCTCATAGTCAGTAATCTGCGGCACCCTGCACAGGAGAGGGCGTTAGGGGTCCTCATAGTCAGTAATCTGCGGCACCCTGCACAGGAGAGGGGGTTAGGGGTCCTCATAGTCAGTAATCTGCTGCACCCTGCACAGGAGAGGGCGTTAGGGGTCCTCATAGTCAGTTATCTGCGGCACCCTGCACAGGAGAGGGGGTTAGGGGTCCTTATAGTCAGTTATCTGCGGCACCCTGCACAGGAGAGGGCGTTAGGGGGCCTCATAGTCAGTTATCTGCGGCACCCTGCACAGGAGAGGGGGTTAGGGGTCCTCATAGTCAGTAATCTGAGGCACCCTGCACAGGAGAGGGGGTTAGGGGTCCTCATAGTCAGTAATCTGCTGCACCCTGCATAGGAGAGGGGTCCTCATAGTCAGTAATCTGCGGCACCCTGCACAGGAGAGGGGGTTAGGGGTCCTCATAGTCAGTAATCTGCTGCACCCTGCACAGGAGAGGGGGTTAGGGGTCCTCATAGTCAGTAATCTGCGGCACCCTGCACAGGAGAGGGGGTTAGGGGTCCTCATAGTCAGTAATCTGCGGCACCCTGCACAGGAGAGGGGGTTAGGGGTCCTCATAGTCAGTAATCTGCGGCACCCTGCACAGGAGAGGGGGTTAGGGGTCCTCATAGTCAGTAATCTGCGGCACCTTGCACAGGAGAGGGGGTTAGGGGTCCTCATAGTCAGTAATCTGCGGCACCCTGCACAGGAGAGGGGGTTAGGGGTCCTCATAGTCAGTAATCTGCGGCACCCTGCACAGGAGAGGGGTTGGGGGTCCTCATAGTCAGTAATCTGCGGCACCCTGCACAGGAGAGGGGGTTAGGGGTCCTCATAGTCAGTAATCTGCGGCACCCTACACAGGAGAGGGGGTTAGGGGTCCTCATAGTCAGTAATCTGCGGCACCCTGCACAGGAGAGGGGTTAGGGGTCCTCATAGTCAGTAATCTGCGGCACCCTGCACAGGAGAGGGGGTTAGGGGTCCTCATAGTCAGTAATCTGCGGCACCCTGCACAGGAGAGGGGGTTAGGGGTCCTCATAGTCAGTAATCTGCGGCACCCTGCACAGGAGAGGGGGTTAGGGGTCCTCATAGTCAGTAATCTGCGGCACCCTGCACAGGAGAGGGGGTTAGGGGTCCTCATAGTCAGTAATCTGCGGCACCCTGCACAGGAGAGGGGGTTAGGGGTCCTCATAGTCAGTAATCTGCTGCACCCTGCACAGGAGAGGGGGTTAGGGGTCCTCATAGTCAGTAATCTGCGGCACCCTGCACAGGAGAGGGGGTTAGGGGTCCTCATAGTCAGTAATCTGCTGCACCCTGCACAGGAGAGGGGGTTAGGGGTCCTCATAGTCAGTAATCTGCGGCACCCTGCACAGGAGAGGGGGTTAGGGGTCCTCATAGTCAGTAATCTGCTGCACCCTGCACAGGAGAGGGGGTTAGGGGTCCTCATAGTCAGTAATCTGCTGCACCCTGCATAGGAGAGGGGGTTAGGGGTCCTCATAGTCAGTAATCTGCTGCACCCTGCACAGGAGAGGGGGTTAGGGGTCCTCATAGTCAGTAATCTGCGGCACCCTGCACAGGAGAGGGGGTTAGGGGTCCTCATAGTCAGTAATCTGCGGCACCCTGCACAGGAGAGGGGGTTAGGGGTCCTCATAGTCAGTAATCTGCTGCACCCTGCACAGGAGAGGGGTTAGGGGTCCTCATAGTCAGTAATCTGCTGCACCCTGCACAGGAGAGGGGGTTAGGGGTCCTCATAGTCAGTAATCTGCGGCACCCTGCACAGGAGAGGGGGTTAGGGGTCCTCATAGTCAGTAATCTGCGGCACCCTGCACAGGAGAGGGGGTTAGGGGTCCTCATAGTCAGTAATCTGCGGCACCCTGCACAGGAGAGGGGGTTAGGGGTCCTCATAGTCCGTAATCTGCTGCACCCTGCACAGGAGAGGGGGTTAGGGGTCCTCATAGTCAGTAATCTGCGGCACCCTGCACAGGAGAGGGGGTTAGGGGTCCTCATAGTCAGTAATCTGCTGCACCCTGCACAGGAGAGGGGGTTAGGGGTCCTCATAGTCAGTAATCTGCGGCACCCTGCACAGGAGAGGGGGTTAGGGGTCCTCATAGTCAGTAATCTGCGGCACCCTGCACAGGAGAGGGGGTTAGGGGTCCTCATAGTCAGTAATCTGCGGCACCCTGCACAGGAGAGGGGGTTAGGGGTCCTCATAGTCAGTAATCTGCTGCACCCTGCACAGGAGAGGGGGTTAGGGGTCCTCATAGTCAGTAATCTGCTGCACCCTGCACAGGAGAGGGGGTTAGGGGTCCTCATAGTCAGTAATCTGCGGCACCCTGCACAGGAGAGGGGGTTAGGGGTCCTCATAGTCAGTAATCTGCTGCACCCTGCACAGGAGAGGGGGTTAGGGGTCCTCATAGTCAGTAATCTGCGGCACCCTGCACAGGCACCCGACACTTTAGCTAATCTCCACCAGTCAAGGGAATTTACCAAGACTTAAAATTCTGCTCTAAGGCTCCGGCCTCTTACTAGTGACGGGCACAAAGTCTACCTGTCTGTATAGGCACGCCCTCCGCACCAATACGCCAAAAGTGTCAGAGAAGGCTAAATGTGTTTACAGCACGTTAACATTTTGTAAATACAAGGTAACGAGGCAATCTCCTCTCCTCCCCCATGGCTCCATTCTCACCCTCTGTGTGCTGGGTACCGACCATCGTATATACGATCGGCACATTCCATTTATCAACACAATCATACAGAACATATGAGCGATGTCCCTGCCCCATCATCCCTCTCACCTCAGGCGCGATCCACCCTCGGTTTCCTTCATACAGTCAGCCATGGCTGAAGACAGAGACATCAGGGTGAGTTTTTTCTGACAAAGACAAAAACTCTATCAGTCATTAACACAGAAGCCCCCTACCCCAGGTACAGCTCCTCCTGCCCCAGATACAGCTCCTCCTACCCCAGGTACAGCTCCTCCTACCCCAGGTACAGCTCCTCCTACCCCAGGTACAGCTCCTCCTGCCCCAGGTACAGCTCCTCCTGCCCCAGATACAGCTCCTCCTACCCCAGGTACAGCTCCTCCTACCCCAGGTACAGCTCCTCCTGCCCCAGGTACAGCTCCTCCTGCCCCAGGTACAGCTCCTCCTGCCCCAGGTACAGCTCCTCCTACCCCAGGTACAGCTCCTCCTGCCCCAGGTACAGCTCCTCCTGCCCCAGATACAGCTCCTCCTACCCCAGGTACAGCTCCTCCTACCCCAGGTACAGCTCCTCCTACCCCAGGTACAGCTCCTCCTGCCCCAGGTACAGCTCCTCCTGCCCCAGATACAGCTCCTCCTACCCCAGGTACAGCTCCTCCTGCCCCAGGTACAGCTCCTCCTGCCCCAGGTACAGCTCCTCCTGCCCCAGGTACAGCTCCTCCTACCCCAGGTACAGCTCCTCCTGCCCCAGGTACAGCTCCTCCTACCCCAGGTACAGCTCCTCCTACCCCAGGTACAGCTCCTCCTGCCCCAGATACACAGCCCCCCCCCCCCATCTTACCAGTCTTTTCTCCATGTCAGAATTAGCAGGACCTTGCATACAATTTGCCAGACGCTTTCCAACAAGATGAGCCACTCGCTTCATGATGTCCACCTGTTGATCCGCCTGCGGAGACGATGTGCAGAGTCATCAGTAACAGGGGCCCAAACGCCCCACAATCCTAGATCAAACCCCAGGGGCCCTTACACACTAGCGAGTGCGATACGTCAGGCTGAGTAATCATAACTGCACCCCACATGTCAGGAGCGCTCCCCGGCTCTGCACACGGCCATGTCCTACCATCCACCTCAATATATCACCCGCCCTACTGTATATAACACCATCATCCTATATATAACATCCTCCAGTATATACCACCCATCATACTGTATATAACACCATCATCCTGTATATAACATCCTCCAGTATATACCACCCATCATACTGTATATAACACCATCATCCTGTATATAACATCCTCCAGTATATACCACCCATCATACTGTATATAACACCATCATCCTGTATATAACATCCTCCAGTATATACCACCCATCATACTGTATATAACACCATCATCCTGTATATAACATCCTCCAGTATATACCACCCATCATACTGTATATAACACCATCATCCTGTATATAACATCCTCCAGTATATACCACCCATCATACTGTATATAACACCATCATCCTATATATAACATCCTCCAGTATATACCACCCATCATACTGTATATAACACCATCATCCTGTATATAACATCCTCCAGTATATACCACCCATCATACTGTATATAACACCATCATCCTATATATAACATCCTCCAGTATATACCACCCATCATACTGTATATAACACCATCATCCTATATATAACATCCTCCAGTATATACCACCCATCATACTGTATATAACACCATCATCCTATATATAACATCCTCCAGTATATACCACCCATCATACTGTATATAACACCATCATCCTGTACATAACATCCTCCAGTATATACCACCCATCATACTGTATATAACACCATCATCCTGTATATAACATCCTCCAGTATATACCACCCATCATACTGTATATAACACCATCATCCTGTATATAACATCCTCCAGTATATACCACCCATCATACTGTATATAACACCATCATCCTATATATAACATCCTCCAGTATATACCACCCATCATACTGTATATAACACCATCATCCTGTATATAACATCCTCCAGTATATACCACCCATCATACTGTATATAACACCATCATCCTGTATATAACATCCTCCAGTATATACCACCCATCATACTGTATATAACACCATCATCCTGTATATAACATCCTCCAGTATATACCACCCATCATACTGTATATAACACCATCATCCTATATATAACATCCTCCAGTATATACCACCCATCATACTGTATATAACACCATCATCCTGTATATAACATCCTCCAGTATATACCACCCATCATACTGTATATAACACCATCATCCTGTATATAACATCCTCCAGTATATACCACCCATCATACTGTATACAATACCCTCATACCTATAAATAACACCCATAATACTGTATATAACACCTCATATAAGTATATAGCACCCCTTTAACTGTAAACAAACCCTCATAACTGCACATAACACCCATAATACTGTGTATAACACAATACCCACCATACCTGAATATAACACAATACCCACCATACCTGTGTATAACACAATACCCACCATACCTGTGTATAACACAATACCCACCATACCTGTGTATAACACAATACCCACCATACCTGTGTATAACACAATACCCACCATACCTGTGTATAACACAATACCCACCATACCTGTATATAACACAATACCCACCATACCTGTGTATAACACAATACCCACCATACCTGTGTATAACACAATACCCACCATACCTGTGTATAACACAATACCCACCATACCTGTATATAACACAATACCCACCATACCTGTGTATAACACAATACCCACCATACCTGTGTATTACACAATACCCACCATACCTGTGTATTACACAATACCCACCATACCTGTGTATAACACAATACCCACCATACCTGTATATAACACAATACCCACCATACCTGTATATAACACAATACCCACCATACCTGTGTATAACACAATACCCACCATACCTGTGTATAACACAATACCCACCATACCTGTATATAACACAATACCCACCATACCTGTGTATAACACAATACCCACCATACCTGTGTATAACACAATACCCACCATACCTGTGTATAACACAATACCCACCATACCTGTGTATAACACAATACCCACCATACCTGTATATAACACAATACCCACCATACCTGTGTATAACACAATACCCACCATACCTGTGTATAACACAATACCCACCATACCTGTGTATAACACAATACCCACCATACCTGTATATAACACAATACCCACCATACCTGTGTATAACACAATACCCACCATACCTGTGTATTACACAATACCCACCATACCTGTGTATTACACAATACCCACCATACCTGTGTATAACACAATACCCACCATACCTGTATATAACACAATACCCACCATACCTGTATATAACACAATACCCACCATACCTGTGTATAACACAATACCCACCATACCTGTGTATAACACAATACCCACCATACCTGTATATAACACAATACCCACCATACCTGTGTATAACACAATACCCACCATACCTGTGTATAACACAATACCCACCATACCTGTATATAACACAATACCCACCATACCTGTATATAACGCCCCTGCATATAATACGTCATATAAGAATATAACACCCCTATACTATGCCTAAAGTACGTAAGTTGAGTTGCACTGGGTTTATTGGGCGTGTGCCACAATCATGTTGGACTGCTGACAAAAATGTGGTGCGCGTTGGGAATCCACACTGGAACACCCCTGTATGTGCACAATACTGGCACAAACACTTCATACATACATGTGCAATGTGCAGAGTGCTGAGCAAATGTGAGCCATAATGTCCATCATCCTGGATATAACAACCATCATCCTGTATATAACACCGTCATCCTGTATATAACACCATCATCCTGTATATAACACCGTCATCCTGGATATAACAACCATCATCCTGTATATAACACCATCATCCTGTACATAACAACCATCATCCTGTATATAACACCATAATCCTGTATATTACACCATCATCCTGTATATAACACCATCATCCTGTATATAACACCGTCATCCTGTATATAACACCGTCATCCTGGATATAACAACCATCATCCTGTATATAACACCGTCATCCTGGATATAACACCATCATCCTGTATATAACACCATCATCCTGTACATAACAACCATCATCCTGTATATAACACCGTCATCCTGTATATAACACCGTCATCCTGTATATAACACCGTCATCGTGTATATAACACCGTCATCCTGTATATAACACCGTCATCCTGTATATAACACCATCATCCTGTACATAACAACCATCATCCTGTATATAACACCGTCATCCTGTATATAACACCATCATCCTGTATATAACACCGTCATCCTGGATATAACAACCATCATCCTGTATATAACACCATCATCCTGTACATAACAACCATCATCCTGTACATAACAACCATCATCCTGTATATAACAACCATCATCCTGTATATAACACCATCATCCTGTATATAACACCATCATCCTGTATATAACACCATCATCCTGTATATAACACCGTCATCCTGGATATAACAACCATCATCCTGTATATAACACCATCATCCTGTACATAACAACCATCATCCTGTATATAACACCGTCATCCTGTATATAACACCATCATCCTGTATATAACACCGTCATCCTGTATATAACACCATCATCCTGTATATAACAACCATCATCCTGTATATAACACCATCATCCTGTATATAACACCATCATCCTGTACATAACAACCATCATCCTGTACATAACAACCATCATCCTGTATATAACACCGTCATCCTGTATATAACACCATCATCCTGTATATAACACCATCATCCTGTACATAACAACCATCATCCTGTATATAACACCGTCATCCTGTATATAACACCATCATCCTGTATATAACAACCATCATCCTGTATATAACACCATCATCCTGTATATAACACCATCATCCTGTATATAACACCATCCTGTGTATATCCTGAGGACGTCAGTTGCGTGAAGGTACTTACCGCCAGTAAATCCTCAGGCAGGAGGTCGGTGACATCTTGGGATCTAAATCAAGTTGATATAAGAAAGTAACAGTGAGGCGGAGGTGACATCTGGAGTGGCTCACGTCCTACTCATCTTATAGGGCAGTGGTGGCTCCCGTCCTACTCATCTTATAGGGCAGTGGTGGCTCCCGTCCTACTCATCTTATAGGGCAGTGGTGGCTCACGTCCTACTCATCTTATAGGGCAGTGGTGGCTCACATCCTACTCATCTTATAGGGCAGTGGTGGCTCACGTCCTACTCATCTTATAGGGCAGTGGTGGCTCACGTCCTACTCATCTTATAGGGCAGTGGTGGCTCACGTCCTCCTCATCTTATAGGGCAGTGGTGACTCACATCCTACTCATCTTATAGGGCAGTGGTGGCTCACGTCCTACTCATCTTATAGGGCAGTGGTGACTCACATCCTACTCATCTTATAGGGCAGTGGTGACTCACATCCTCCTCATCTTATAGGGCAGTGGTGGCTCACGTCCTCCTCATCTTATAGGGCAGTGGTGGCTCACGTCCTACTCATCTTATAGGGCAGTGGTGGCTCACGTCCTACTCATCTTATAGGGCAGTGGTGGCTCACGTCCTACTCATCTTATAGGGCAGTGGTGGATCACGTCCTACTCATCTTATAGGGCAGTGGTGGCTCACGTCCTACTCATCTTATAGGGCAGTGGTGGCTCACGTCCTACTCATCTTATAGGGCAGTGGTGACTCACGTCCTACTCATCTTATAGGGCAGTGGTGGCTCACGTCCTACTCATCTTATAGGGCAGTGGTGGCTCACGTCCTACTCATCTTATAGGGCAGTGGTGGCTCACGTCCTACTCATCTTATAGGGCAGTGGTGGCTCACGTCCTACTCATCTTATAGGGCAGTGGTGGCTCACGTCCTACTCATCTTATAGGGCAGTGGTGGCTCACGTCCTACTCATCTTATAGGGCAGTGGTGGCTCACGTCCTACTCATCTTATAGGGCAGTGGTGGCTCACGTCCTACTCATCTTATAGGGCAGTGGTGGCTCACGTCCTACTCATCTTATAGGGCAGTGGTGGCTCACGTCCTACTCATCTTATAGGGCAGTGGTGGCTCACGTCCTACTCATCTTATAGGGCAGTGGTGGCTCACGTCCTACTCATCTTATAGGGCAGTGGTGGCTCACGTCCTACTCATCTTATAGGGCAGTGGTGGCTCACGTCCTACTCATCTTATAGGGCAGTGGTGGCTCACGTCCTACTCATCTTATAGGGCAGTGGTGGCTCACGTCCTACTCATCTTATAGGGCAGTGGTGGCTCACGTCCTACTCATCTTATAGGGCAGTGGTGGCTCACGTCCTACTCATCTTATAGGGCAGTGGTGGCTCACGTCCTACTCATCTTATAGGGCAGTGGTGGCTCACGTCCTACTCATCTTATAGGGCAGTGGTGGCTCACGTCCTACTCATCTTATAGGGCAGTGGTGGCTCACGTCCTACTCATCTTATAGGGCAGTGGTGTCTCACGTCCTACTCATCTTATAGGGCAGTGGTGTCTCACGTCCTACTCATCTTATAGGGCAGTGGTGTCTCACGTCCTACTCATCTTATAGGGCAGTGGTGTCTCACGTCCTACTCATCTTATAGGGCAGTGGTGGCTCACGTCCTACTCATCTTATAGGGCAGTGGTGGCTCACGTCCTACTCATCTTATAGGGCAGTGGTGGCTCACGTCCTACTCATCTTATAGGGCAGTGGTGGCTCACGTCCTACTCATCTTATAGGGCAGTGGTGGCTCACGTCCTACTCATCTTATAGGGCAGTGGTGGCTCACGTCCTACTCATCTTATAGGGCAGTGGTGGCTCACGTCCTACTCATCTTATAGGGCAGTGGTGGCTCACGTCCTACTCATCTTATAGGGCAGTGGTGGCTCACGTCCTACTCATCTTATAGGGCAGTGGTGACTCACGTCCTCCTCATCTTATAGGGCAGTGGTGACTCACGTCCTCCTCATCTTATAGGGCAGTGGTGACTCACGTCCTCCTCATCTTATAGGGCAGTGGTGTCTCACGTCCTACTCATCTTATAGGGCAGTGGTGTCTCACGTCCTACTCATCTTATAGGGCAGTGGTGTCTCACGTCCTACTCATCTTATAGGGCAGTGGTGTCTCACGTCCTACTCATCTTATAGGGCAGTGGTGTCTCACGTCCTACTCATCTTATAGGGCAGTGGTGTCTCACGTCCTACTCATCTTATAGGGCAGTGGTGTCTCACGTCCTACTCATCTTATAGGGCAGTGGTGGCTCACGTCCTACTCATCTTATAGGGCAGTGGTGGCTCACGTCCTACTCATCTTATAGGGCAGTGGTGTCTCACGTCCTACTCATCTTATAGGGCAGTGGTGTCTCACGTCCTACTCATCTTATAGGGCAGTGGTGGCTCACGTCCTACTCATCTTATAGGGCAGTGGTGACTCACGTCCTCCTCATCTTATAGGGCAGTGGTGACTCACGTCCTACTCATCTTATAGGGCAGTGGTGGCTCACGTCCTACTCATCTTATAGGGCAGTGGTGGCTCACGTCCTACTCATCTTATAGGGCAGTGGTGGCTCACGTCCTACTCATCTTATAGGGCAGTGGTGGCTCACGTCCTACTCATCTTATAGGGCAGTGGTGGCTCACGTCCTACTCATCTTATAGGGCAGTGGTGGCTCACATCCTACTCATCTTATAGGGCAGTGGTGGCTCACGTCCTACTCATCTTATAGGGCAGTGGTGGCTCACGTCCTACTCATCTTATAGGGCAGTGGTGACTCACGTCCTACTCATCTTATAGGGCAGTGGTGGCTCACGTCCTCCTCATCTTATAGGGCAGTGGTGACTCACGTCCTCCTCATCTTATAGGGCAGTGGTGGCTCACGTCCTCCTCATCTTATAGGGCAGTGGTGGCTCACGTCCTCCTCATCTTATAGGGCAGTGGTGGCTCACGTCCTCCTCATCTTATAGGGCAGTGGTGGCTCACGTCCTCCTCATCTTATAGGGCAGTGGTGGCTCACGTCCTCCTCATCTTATAGGGCAGTGGTGTCTCACGTCCTACTCATCTTATAGGGCAGTGGTGTCTCACGTCCTACTCATCTTATAGGGCAGTGGTGTCTCACGTCCTACTCATCTTATAGGGCAGTGGTGGCTCACGTCCTACTCATCTTATAGGGCAGTGGTGGCTCACGTCCTACTCATCTTATAGGGCAGTGGTGGCTCACGTCCTACTCATCTTATAGGGCAGTGGTGGCTCACGTCCTACTCATCTTATAGGGCAGTGGTGGCTCACGTCCTACTCATCTTATAGGGCAGTGGTGGCTCACGTCCTACTCATCTTATAGGGCAGTGGTGGCTCACGTCCTACTCATCTTATAGGGCAGTGGTGGCTCACGTCCTACTCATCTTATAGGGCAGTGGTGGCTCACGTCCTACTCATCTTATAGGGCAGTGGTGGCTCACGTCCTACTCATCTTATAGGGCAGTGGTGTCTCACGTCCTACTCATCTTATAGGGCAGTGGTGTCTCACGTCCTACTCATCTTATAGGGCAGTGGTGTCTCACGTCCTACTCATCTTATAGGGCAGTGGTGGCTCACGTCCTACTCATCTTATAGGGCAGTGGTGGCTCACGTCCTACTCATCTTATAGGGCAGTGGTGGCTCACGTCCTACTCATCTTATAGGGCAGTGGTGGCTCACGTCCTACTCATCTTATAGGGCAGTGGTGGCTCACGTCCTACTCATCTTATAGGGCAGTGGTGGCTCACGTCCTACTCATCTTATAGGGCAGTGGTGGCTCACGTCCTACTCATCTTATAGGGCAGTGGTGGCTCACGTCCTACTCATCTTATAGGGCAGTGGTGGCTCACGTCCTACTCATCTTATAGGGCAGTGGTGACTCACGTCCTCCTCATCTTATAGGGCAGTGGTGACTCACGTCCTCCTCATCTTATAGGGCAGTGGTGACTCACGTCCTCCTCATCTTATAGGGCAGTGGTGTCTCACGTCCTACTCATCTTATAGGGCAGTGGTGTCTCACGTCCTACTCATCTTATAGGGCAGTGGTGTCTCACGTCCTACTCATCTTATAGGGCAGTGGTGTCTCACGTCCTACTCATCTTATAGGGCAGTGGTGTCTCACGTCCTACTCATCTTATAGGGCAGTGGTGTCTCACGTCCTACTCATCTTATAGGGCAGTGGTGTCTCACGTCCTACTCATCTTATAGGGCAGTGGTGGCTCACGTCCTACTCATCTTATAGGGCAGTGGTGGCTCACGTCCTACTCATCTTATAGGGCAGTGGTGTCTCACGTCCTACTCATCTTATAGGGCAGTGGTGTCTCACGTCCTACTCATCTTATAGGGCAGTGGTGGCTCACGTCCTACTCATCTTATAGGGCAGTGGTGACTCACGTCCTCCTCATCTTATAGGGCAGTGGTGACTCACGTCCTACTCATCTTATAGGGCAGTGGTGGCTCACGTCCTACTCATCTTATAGGGCAGTGGTGGCTCACGTCCTACTCATCTTATAGGGCAGTGGTGGCTCACGTCCTACTCATCTTATAGGGCAGTGGTGGCTCACGTCCTACTCATCTTATAGGGCAGTGGTGGCTCACGTCCTACTCATCTTATAGGGCAGTGGTGGCTCACATCCTACTCATCTTATAGGGCAGTGGTGGCTCACGTCCTACTCATCTTATAGGGCAGTGGTGGCTCACGTCCTACTCATCTTATAGGGCAGTGGTGACTCACGTCCTACTCATCTTATAGGGCAGTGGTGGCTCACGTCCTCCTCATCTTATAGGGCAGTGGTGACTCACGTCCTCCTCATCTTATAGGGCAGTGGTGGCTCACGTCCTCCTCATCTTATAGGGCAGTGGTGGCTCACGTCCTCCTCATCTTATAGGGCAGTGGTGGCTCACGTCCTCCTCATCTTATAGGGCAGTGGTGGCTCACGTCCTCCTCATCTTATAGGGCAGTGGTGGCTCACGTCCTCCTCATCTTATAGGGCAGTGGTGGCTCACGTCCTCCTCATCTTATAGGGCAGTGGTGGCTCACGTCCTCCTCATCTTATAGGGCAGTGGTGGCTCACGTCCTCCTCATCTTATAGGGCAGTGGTGGCTCACGTCCTCCTCATCTTATAGGGCAGTGGTGACTCACATCCTCCTCATCTTATAGGGCAGTGGTGGCTCACATCCTCCTCATCTTATAGGGCAGTGGTGGCTCACGTCCTCCTCATCTTATAGGGCAGTGGTGGCTCACGTCCTACTCATCTTATAGGGCAGTGGTGACTCACATCCTACTCATCTTATAGGGCAGTGGTGGCTCACGTCCTACTCATCTTATAGGGCAGTGGTGACTCACATCCTACTCATCTTATAGGGCAGTGGTGGCTCACGTCCTACTCATCTTATAGGGCAGTGGTGACTCACATCCTACTCATCTTATAGGGCAGTGGTGGCTCACGTCCTACTCATCTTATAGGGCAGTGGTGGCTCACGTCCTACTCATCTTATAGGGCAGTGGTGACTCACATCCTACTCATCTTATAGGGCAGTGGTGGCTCACGTCCTACTCATCTTATAGGGCAGTGGTGGCTCACGTCCTCCTCATCTTATAGGGCAGTGGTGGCTCACGTCCTCCTCATCTTATAGGGCAGTGGTGGCTCACGTCCTCCTCATCTTATAGGGCAGTGGTGGCTCACGTCCTCCTCATCTTATAGGGCAGTGGTGGCTCACGTCCTCCTCATCTTATAGGGCAGTGGTGGCTCACGTCCTCCTCATCTTATAGGGCAGTGGTGGCTCACGTCCTCCTCATCTTATAGGGCAGTGGTGGCTCACGTCCTCCTCATCTTATAGGGCAGTGGTGGCTCACGTCCTCCTCATCTTATAGGGCAGTGGTGGCTCACGTCCTCCTCATCTTATAGGGCAGTGGTGGCTCACGTCCTCCTCATCTTATAGGGCAGTGGTGGCTCACGTCCTCCTCATCTTATAGGGCAGTGGTGACTCACATCCTCCTCATCTTATAGGGCAGTGGTGGCTCACGTCCTACTCATCTTATAGGGCAGTGGTGACTCACATCCTACTCATCTTATAGGGCAGTGGTGGCTCACGTCCTACTCATCTTATAGGGCAGTGGTGACTCACGTCCTACTCATCTTATAGGGCAGTGGTGGCTCACGTCCTACTCATCTTATAGGGCAGTGGTGGCTCACGTCCTACTCATCTTATAGGGCAGTGGTGGCTCACGTCCTACTCATCTTATAGGGCAGTGGTGGATCACGTCCTACTCATCTTATAGGGCAGTGGTGGCTCACGTCCTACTCATCTTATAGGGCAGTGGTGGCTCACGTCCTACTCATCTTATAGGGCAGTGGTGGCTCACGTCCTACTCATCTTATAGGGCAGTGGTGGCTCACGTCCTACTCATCTTATAGGGCAGTGGTGACTCACATCCTCCTCATCTTATAGGGCAGTGGTGGCTCACGTCCTACTCATCTTATAGGGCAGTGGTGACTCACATCCTACTCATCTTATAGGGCAGTGGTGGCTCACGTCCTACTCATCTTATAGGGCAGTGGTGGCTCACGTCCTACTCATCTTATAGGGCAGTGGTGGCTCACGTCCTACTCATCTTATAGGGCAGTGGTGGCTCACGTCCTACTCATCTTATAGGGCAGTGGTGGCTCACGTCCTACTCATCTTATAGGGCAGTGGTGGCTCACGTCCTACTCATCTTATAGGGCAGTGGTGGCTCACGTCCTACTCATCTTATAGGGCAGTGGTGGCTCACGTCCTACTCATCTTATAGGGCAGTGGTGGCTCACGTCCTACTCATCTTATAGGGCAGTGGTGACTCACATCCTACTCATCTTATAGGGCAGTGGTGACTCACATCCTACTCATCTTATAGGGCAGTGGTGACTCACATCCTACTCATCTTATAGGGCAGTGATGGAGAACCTTTTGGAGATAGAGTGCCCAAACTTCAACCAAAACCCACATATATGTTGCAAAGTGCCAACATGACAATTTAAGCAGTAACTTATTGCCCCCGGCTGTATCACAGGTTTAGATCATATTGGCGTCCTGAGTTCACCAATGTAATAGAAATATGATGGAGACATTTGGATTGTCGCTTCCTTGCAGAGTCCCCTGAAAAGGAAGAATCCGGGTTCCCAGACCAGGAGCTCCAAAAAAATTTTTTTATGGCCGGGCTGGGGAGGGCTATTTAAACATAATAAACATGTACTTACCTCCTCCGGTGTTGCCGATGTCCTGCGCCGCGGCCCGTCTTCTCCGTGCACCGGTTTCATTACACCAGCGCACAGGGAGCTTCCGGCCGGCCGGATGCTCCCATGCGCACCATCTCCCAGCGCTTACAACGCTGAGAGATAGGGACGGATGGGAGGAGCTGTCCACAACGCGGACCGGAAGCTCCCTGTGCGCGGCTTCCGTGCCCCTGTTTGTTTACAGGGGCACGGATCGAAGTAACCGCGGTGCGGGACATTGGCGGTGCCGGAGGAGGTAAGTCCATGTTTATTATGTTTAACTATCCCTCCCCAGCCCGGCCATAAAAAGATTTTTAAACCCGGATAACCCCTTTAAATGTTTATAGTTTCGCTTACAAACCTGCTGGGCATTGAAAGTTTAGCTGCTCCTTTTTTTTTATAATTTATACATTTTTGCATTCACGGTTTATTGAAATTTTGGGTTTTTTTTAACTATATTTATTGAAATTTTTGGAGAAGAGGAGACCCCTAAAGGGCCAACAACATAAACAGTGGGTCAAAGACCCAAATTAGGGGACAGATAAGGGAAAGAAGGGATTAAAGGAAACCTAGCGCCATGGATCTACCTATTAAGGTAGATCCGATGGTAGGTACCTCTAATGTATGTAAAGATACCTTTAGTCCCCTTTATCTTTTTAAATCTTTAATTGTGGTAATATAATTGTGGTAATATGCTAATTAACCAAAGAGGCTACACGGTGCGGCTACTCTACGCCCCAGCAGCCCCTTGATCCTCCTACCCAGATATCTTCAGCTGGGCGCCCTCTTCCGCATCTTCAGCTGGGCGCCCTCTTCCGCGAATCCAGCGTTCTGCGCATGCGCAGTAGCTCTGGCTTTGGACTAGAGACCACGCAGCTGGAGGCCTGCGTTCTTCACATGCGCAAAACGCCGGCTTTGCGGACGAGGGCTTGCAGCTCATTGTAGCGGCGCCGTGAAGATATGGAGGATCAGGGAGGCTACTGGGGCATGGAGATAAAAAGGGCCATCCTCAGAGGTCGCACTAACATTTTTCCAGAAGGGTAAAAATACTCCTCTCACCATTTTTGAGGAGTATTTTTACCCGAGGAGGAGTATGAAAATTTCAGTAAAACACCACACACATAGCGCACGCACAACACTCCACTACACTACACACAGCACGCACAACACTACACTACACTACACACAGCACGCACAACACTACATTACACACAGCACGCACAACACTCCACTACACTACACACAGCACGCACAACACTACACTACACTACACACAGCACGCACAACACTACACTACACACAGCACGCACAACACTACACTACACACAGCACGCACAACACTACACTACACACAGCACGCACAACACTACACTACACTACACACAGCACGCACAACACTACACTACACTACACACAGCACGCACAACACTCCACTACACTACACACAGCACGCACAACACTACACTACACACAGCACGCACAACACTCCACTACACTACACACAGCACGCACAACACTACACTACACTACACACAGCACGCACAACACTACACTACACACAGCACGCACAACACTCCACTACACTACACACAGCACGCACAACACTACACTACACTACACACAGCACGCACAACACTCCACTACACTACACACAGCACGCACAACACTACACTACACTACACTACACACAGCACGCACAACACTCCACTACACACAGCACGCACAACACTACACTACACTACACACAGCACGCACAACACTCCACTACACACAGCACGCACAACACTACACTACACACAGCACGCACAACACTACACTACACTCCCACAGCATGCACAACACTACACTACACTACACACAGCACGCACAACACTACACTACACTACACACAGCACGCACAACACTACACTACACTCCCACAGCACGCACAACACTACACTACACTACACACAGCACGCACAACACTACACTACACTACACACAGCACGCACAACACTACACTACACTACACACAGCACGCACAACACTCCACTACACACAGCACGCACAACACTACACTACACTACACACAGCACGCACAACACTCCACTACACACAGCACGCACAACACTACACTACACTACACACAGCACGCACAACACTCCACTACACTACACACAGCACGCACAACACTACACTACACACAGCACGCACAACACTACACTACACTACACACAGCACGCACAACACTCCACTACACACAGCACGCACAACACTACACTACACTACACACAGCACGCACAACACTCCACTACACTACACACAGCACGCACAACACTACACTACACACAGCACGCACAACACTACACTACACTACACTACACACAGCACGCACAACACTACACTACACTACACACAGCACGCACAACACTCCACTACACTACACACAGCACGCACAACACTCCACTACACTACACACAGCACGCACAACACTCCACTACACTACACACAGCACGCACAACACTCCACTACACTACACACAGCACACACAACACTACACTACACACAGCACGCACAACACTCCACTACACACAGCACGCACAACACTCCACTACACACAGCACGCACAACACTACACTACACTACACACAGCACGCACAACACTCCACTACACTACACACAGCACGCACAACACTACACTACACTACACACAGCACGCACAACACTACACTACACTACACACAGCACGCACAACACTCCACTACACTACACACAGCACGCACAACACTCCACTACACTACACACAGCACGCACAACACTCCACTACACTACACACAGCACGCACAACACTACACTACACTACACACAGCACGCACAACACTCCACTACACTACACACAGCACGCACAACACTCCACTACACTACACACAGCACGCACAACACTACACTACACTACACACAGCACGCACAACACTACACTACACACAGCACGCACAACACTACACTACACTACACACAGCACGCACAACACTACACTACACTACACACAGCACGCACTACACTACACTACACACAGCACGCACAACACTGCACTACACTACACACAGCACGCACAACACTACACTACACTACACACAGCACGCACAACACTACACTACACACAGCACGCACAACACTACACTACACACAGCACGCACAACACTCCACTACACTACACACAGCACGCACAACACTCCACTACACACAGCACGCACAACACTCCACTACACACAGCACGCACAACACTCCACTACACTACACACAGCACGCACAACACTCCACTACACTACACACAGCACGCACAACACTCCACTACACTACCACAGCACGCACAACACTCCACTACACTACCACAGCACGCACAACACTCCACTACACTACACACAGCACGCACAACACTCCACTACACTACACACAGCACGCACAACACTCCACTACACTACACACAGCACGCACAACACTACACTACACACAGCACGCACAACACTACACTACACTACACACAGCACGCACAACACTCCACTACACTACACACAGCACGCACAACACTACACTACACTACACACAGCACGCACAACACTCCACTACACTACACACAGCACGCACAACACTCCACTACACTACACACAGCACGCACAACACTACACTACACTACACACAGCACGCACAACACTACACTACACACAGCACGCACAACACTACACTACACACAGCACGCACAACACTACACTACACTACACACAGCACGCACAACACTACACTACACTACACACAGCACGCACAACACTCCACTACACTACACACAGCACGCACAACACTACACTACACACAGCACGCACAACACTCCACTACACTACACACAGCACGCACAACACTACACTACACTACACACAGCACGCACAACACTACACTACACTACACACAGCACGCACAACACTCCACTACACTCCCACAGCACGCACAACACTCCACTACACTACACACAGCACGCACAACACTCCACTACACTACCACAGCACGCACAACACTCCACTACACTACCACAGCACGCACAACACTCCACTACACTACACACAGCACGCACAACACTCCACTACACTACACACAGCACGCACAACACTCCACTACACTACACACAGCACGCACAACACTCCACTACACTACACACAGCACGCACAACACTACACTACACTACACACAGCACGCACAACACTACACTACACACAGCACGCACAACACTACACTACACACAGCACGCACAACACTACACTACACTACACACAGCACGCACAACACTACACTACACACAGCACGCACAACACTCCACTACACTACACACAGCACGCACAACACTACACTACACTACACACAGCACGCACAACACTACACTACACACAGCACGCACAACACTACACTACACTACACACAGCACGCACAACACTCCACTACACTACACACAGCACGCACAACACTACACTACACTCCCACAGCACGCACAACACTACACTACACTACACACAGCACGCACAACACTCCTGTACACTACACACAGCACGCACAACACTACACTACACACAGCACGCACAGCACTACACTACACACAGCACGCACAACACTCCACTACACTACACACAGCACGCACAACACTCCACTACACTACACACAGCACGCACAACACTCCACTACACTACACACAGCACGCACAACACTCCACTACACTACACACAGCACGCACAACACTACACTACACACAGCACGCACAACACTACACTACACTACACACAGCACGCACAACACTACACTACACTACACACAGCACGCACAACACTCCACTACACTACACACAGCACGCACAACACTACACTACACTACACACAGCACGCACAACACTACACTACACTACACACAGCACGCACAACACTCCACTACACTCCCACAGCACGCACAACACTCCACTACACTACACACAGCACGCACAACACTCCACTACACTACCACAGCACGCACAACACTCCACTACACTACCACAGCACGCACAACACTCCACTACACTACACACAGCACGCACAACACTCCACTACACTACACACAGCACGCACAACACTCCACTACACTACACACAGCACGCACAACACTCCACTACACTACACACAGCACGCACAACACTCCACTACACTACACACAGCACGCACAACACTACACTACACTACACACAGCACGCACAACACTCCACTACACTACACACAGCACGCACAACACTACACTACACACAGCACGCACAACACTCCACTACACACAGCACGCACAACACTACACTACACACAGCACGCACAACACTACACTACACACAGCACGCACAACACTCCACTACACTACACACAGCACGCACAACACTACACTACACACAGCACGCACAACACTCCACTACACACAGCACGCACAACACTACACTACACACAGCACGCACAACACTCCACTACACTACACACAGCACGCACAACACTCCACTACACTACACACAGCACGCACAACACTCCACTACACTACACACAGCACGCACAACACTACACTACACTACACACAGCACGCACAACACTACACTACACTACACACAGCACGCACAACACTCCACTACACTACACACAGCACGCACAACACTCCACTACACACAGCACGCACAACACTACACTACACACAGCACGCACAACACTCCACTACACTACACACAGCACGCACAACACTCCACTACACTACACACAGCACGCACAACACTCCACTACACACAGCACGCACAACACTCCACTACACTACACACAGCACGCACAACACTCCACTACACTACACACAGCACGCACAACACTCCACTACACACAGCACGCACAACACTCCACTACACTACACACAGCACGCACAACACTCCACTACACTACACACAGCACGCACAACACTCCACTACACTACACACAGCACGCACAACACTCCACTACACTACACACAGCACGCACAACACTCCACTACACTACACACAGCACGCACAACACTACACTACACACACAGCACGCACAGCACTACACTACACACAGCACGCACAACACTACACTACACTACACACAGCACGCACAACACTACACTACACACAGCACGCACAACACTCCACTACACACAGCACGCACAACACTCCACTACACTACACACAGCACGCACAACACTCCACTACACTACACACAGCACGCACAACACTACACTACACTACACACAGCACGCACAACACTACACTCCCACAGCACGCACAACACTACACTACACTACACACAGCACGCACAACACTACACTACACTACACACAGCACGCACAACACTACACTACACTACACACAGCACGCACAACACTACACTACACACAGCACGCACAACACTACACTACACTACACACAGCACGCACAACACTCCACTACACTACACACAGCACGCACAACACTCCACTACACTACACACAGCACGCACAACACTCCACTACACTCCCACAGCACGCACAACACTCCACTACACTACACACAGCACGCACAACACTCCACTACACTACACACAGCACGCACAACACTCCACTACACTACACACAGCACGCACAACACTCCACTACACTACACACAGCACGCACAACACTCCACTACACTACACACAGCACGCACAACACTCCACTACACTACACACAGCACGCACAACACTACACTACACACAGCACGCACAACACTCCACTACACTACACACAGCACGCACAACACTCCACTACACTACACACAGCACGCACAACACTCCACTACACTCCCACAGCACGCACAACACTACACTACACTACACACAGCACGCACAACACTACACTACACTGCACACAGCACGCACAACACTACACTACACTACACACAGCACGCACAACACTACACTACACACAGCACGCACAACACTCCACTACACTACACACAGCACGCACAACACTCCACTACACTACACACAGCACGCACAACACTCCACTACACTACACACAGCACGCACAACACTACACTACACTACACACAGCACGCACAACACTACACTACACTACACACAGCACGCACAACACTACACTACACTACACACAGCACGCACAACACTCCACTACACTCCCACAGCACGCACAGCACTACACTACACTACACACAGCACGCACAACACTACACTACACTACACACAGCACGCACAACACTACACTACACTACACACAGCACGCACAACACTCCACTACACTACACACAGCACGCACAACACTCCACTACACTACACACAGCACGCACAACACTCCACTACACTACACACAGCACGCACAACACTACACTACACTACACACAGCACGCACAACACTCCACTACACTCCCACAGCACGCACAGCACTACACTACACTACACACAGCACGCACAACACTACACTACACTACACACAGCACGCACAACACTACACTACACTACACACAGCACGCACAACACTCCACTACACTACACACAGCACGCACAACACTCCACTACACTACACACAGCACGCACAACACTCCACTACACTACACACAGCACGCACAACACTACACTACACTACACACAGCACGCACAACACTACACTACACACAGCACGCACAACACTCCACTACACTCCCACAGCACGCACAACACTCCACTACACTACACACAGCACGCACAACACTACACTACACTACACACAGCACGCACAACACTCCACTACACTACACACAGCACGCACAACACTCCACTACACTACACACAGCACGCACAACACTACACTACACACAGCACGCACAACACTACACTACACTACACACAGCACGCACAACACTCCACTACACTACACACAGCACGCACAACACTCCACTACACTACACACAGCACGCACAACACTACACTACACACAGCACGCACAACACTCCACTACACACAGCACGCACAACACTACACTACACACAGCACGCACAACACTCCACTACACTCCCACAGCACGCACAACACTCCACTACACTACACACAGCACGCACAACACTACACTACACTACACACAGCACGCACAACACTACACTACACTACACACAGCACGCACAACACTACACTACACTACACACAGCACGCACAGCACTCCACTACACTACACACAGCACGCACAACACTCCACTACACTACACACAGCACGCACAACACTCCACTACACTACACACAGCACGCACAACACTACACTACACACAGCACGCACAACACTCCACTACACACAGCACGCACAACACTCCACTACACTACACACAGCACGCACAACACTCCACTACACTACACACAGCACGCACAACACTCCACTACACTACACACAGCACGCACAACACTCCACTACACACAGCACGCACAACACTCCACTACACTACACACAGCACGCACAACACTCCACTACACTACACACAGCACGCACAACACTCCACTACACTCCCACAGCACGCACTCCACTACACTACACACAGCACGCACAACACTCCACTACACTACACTACACACAGCACGCACAACACTCCACTACACTACACACAGCACGCACAACACTCCACTACACTACACACAGCACGCACAACACTCCACTACACTACACACAGCACGCACAACACTCCACTACACTACACACAGCACGCACAACACTACACTACACACACAGCACGCACAGCACTACACTACACACAGCACGCACAACACTACACTACACTACACACAGCACGCACAACACTACACTACACTACACACAGCACGCACAACACTACACTACACACAGCACGCACAACACTACACTACACTACACACAGCACGCACAACACTCCACTACACTACACACAGCACGCACAACACTCCACTACACTACACACAGCACGCACAACACTCCACTACACTCCCACAGCACGCACAACACTCCACTACACTACACACAGCACGCACAACACTCCACTACACTACACACAGCACGCACAACACTCCACTACACTACACACAGCACGCACAACACTCCACTACACTACACACAGCACGCACAACACTCCACTACACTACACACAGCACGCACAACACTCCACTACACTACACACAGCACGCACAACACTACACTACACACAGCACGCACAACACTCCACTACACTACACACAGCACGCACAACACTCCACTACACTACACACAGCACGCACAACACTACACTACACTACACACAGCACGCACAACACTCCACTACACTACACACAGCACGCACAACACTCCACTACACTACACACAGCACGCACAACACTACACTACACTACACACAGCACGCACAACACTCCACTACACTCCCACAGCACGCACAACACTACACTACACTACACACAGCACGCACAACACTACACTACACTGCACACAGCACGCACAACACTACACTACACTACACACAGCACGCACAACACTACACTACACACAGCACGCACAACACTCCACTACACTACACACAGCACGCACAACACTCCACTACACTACACACAGCACGCACAACACTCCACTACACTCCCACAGCACGCACAACACTACACTACACTACACACAGCACGCACAACACTACACTACACTACACACAGCACGCACAACACTACACTACACTACACACAGCACGCACAACACTCCACTACACTACACACAGCACGCACAACACTCCACTACACTACACACAGCACGCACAACACTCCACTACACTACACACAGCACGCACAACACTCCACTACACTACACACAGCACGCACAACACTCCACTACACTACACACAGCACGCACAACACTACACTACACTACACACAGCACGCACAACACTCCACTACACACAGCACGCACAACACTACACTACACTACACACAGCACGCACAACACTACACTACACTACACACAGCACGCACAACACTCCACTACACTCCCACAGCACGCACAACACTCCACTACACTACACACAGCACGCACAACACTACACTACACACATAGCGCACGCACAACACTACACTACACTACACACAGCACGCACAACACTCCACTACACTACACACAGCACGCACAACACTCCACTACACTACACACAGCACGCACAACACTCCACTACACTACACACAGCACGCACAACACTCCACTACACTACACACAGCACGCACAACACTACACTACACTCCCACAGCACGCACAACACTACACTACACACATAGCGCACGCACAACACTACACTACACTACACACAGCACGCACAACACTACACTACACTACACACAGCACGCACAACACTCCACTACACTACACTACACACAGCACGCACAACACTCCACTACACTACACACAGCACGCACAACACTACACTACACTCCCACAGCACGCACAACACTACACTACACTACACACAGCACGCACAACACTCCTGTACACTACACACAGCACGCACAACACTACACTACACACAGCACGCACAACACTACACTACACTCCCACAGCACGCACAACACTACACTACACTACACACAGCACGCACAACACTACACTACACTCCCACAGCACGCACAACACTACACTACACTACACACAGCACGCACAACACTCCTGTACACTACACACAGCACGCACAACACTCCACTACACTACACACAGCACGCACAACACTCCACTACACTACACACAGCACGCACAACACTCCACTACACTACACACAGCACGCACAACACTACACTACACTCCCACAGCACGCACAACACTACACTACACTACACACAGCACGCACAACACTACACTACACTCCCACAGCACGCACAACACTACACTACACTACACACAGCACGCACAACACTCCTGTACACTACACACAGCACGCACAACACTACACTACACTACACACAGCACGCACAACACTACACTACACTACACACAGCACGCACAACACTCCACTACACTCCCACAGCACGCACAACACTACACTACACTACACACAGCACGCACAACACTACACTACACTACACACAGCACGCACAACACTACACTACACACAGCACGCACTACACACAGCACGCACAACACTACACTACACACAGCACGCACAACACTACACTACACAAAGCACGCACAACACTACACTACACTACACACAGCACGCACAACACTCCACTACACTACACACAGCACGCACAACACTACACTACACTCCCACAGCACGCACAACACTACACTACACTACACACAGCACGCACAACACTACACTACACACAGCACGCACAACACTCCACTACACTACACACAGCACGCACAACACTACACTACACACAGCACGCACAACACTACACTACACTACACACAGCACGCACAACACTACACTACACACAGCACGCACAACACTCCACTACACTACACTACACACAGCACGCACAACACTACACTACACACAGCACGCACAACACTCCACTACACTCCCACAGCACGCACAACACTCCACTACACTACACACAGCACGCACAACACTACACTACACACAGCACGCACAACACTCCACTACACTCCCACAGCACGCACAACACTCCACTACACTACACACAGCACGCACAACACTACACTACACTCCCACAGCACGCACAACACTACACACAGCACGCACAACACTCCACTACACTACACACAGCACGCACAACACTACACACAGCACGCACAACACTCCACTACACTACACACAGCACGCACAACACTACACTACACACAGCACGCACAACACTCCACTACACTACACACAGCACGCACAACACTACACTACACACAGCACGCACAACACTACACTACACTACACACAGCACGCACAACACTACACTACACTACACACAGCACGCACAACACTCCACTACACTACACACAGCACGCACAACACTCCACTACACTCCCACAGCACGCACAACACTCCACTACACTACACTACACACAGCACGCACAACACTACACTACACACAGCACGCACAACACTCCACTACACTACACACAGCACGCACAACACTCCACTACACTACACACAGCACGCACAACACTACACTACACTACACACAGCACGCACAACACTACACTACACTACACACATAGCGCACGCACAACACTCCACTACACTCCCACAGCACGCACAACACTACACTCCCACAGCACGCACAACACTCCACTACACTACACACAGCACGCACAACACTACACTACACTCCCACAGCACGCACAACACTACACTACACTCCCACAGCACGCACAGCACTACACTACACTACACACAGCACGCACAACACTCCACTACACTACACACAGCACGCACAACACTACACTACACACAGCACGCACAACACTACACTACACACAGCACGCACAACACTACACTACACTACACACAGCACGCACAACACTCCACTACACTACACACAGCACGCACAACACTACACTACACTACACACAGCACGCACAACACTACACTACACTACACACAGCACGCACAACACTACACTACACACAGCACGCACAACACTACACTACACACAGCACGCACAACACTACACTACACTACACACAGCACGCACAACACTACACTACACTACACACAGCACGCACAACACTACACTACACACAGCACACATAGCGCACGCACAACACTCCACTACACTCCCACAGCACGCACAACACTACACTACACTCCCACAGCACGCACAACACTACACTACACTCCCACAGCACGCACAACACTACACTACACACAGCACGCACAACACTACACACATAGAGCACGCACAACACTACACTACACTACACACATAGCGCACGCACAACACTCCACTACACTCCCACAGCACGCACAACACTACACTACACTCCCACAGCATGCACAGCACTACACTACACTACACACAGCACGCACAACACTCCACTACACTCCCACAGCACGCACAACACTACACTACACTACACTCCCACAGCACGCACAACACTACACTACACTACACACAGCACGCACAACACTACACTACACTACACACAGCACACACAACACTCCACTACACTACACACAGCACGCACAACACTACACTACACTACACACAGCACGCACAACACTACACTACACTACTCCCACAGCATGCACAACACTACACTACACTACACACATAGCGCACGCACAACACTCCACTACACTCCCACAGCATGCACAACACTCCACTACACTACACACATAGCGCACGCACAACACTACACTACACTACACACAGCACGCACAACACTACACTACACTACACACAGCACGCACAACACTCCACTACACTACACACAGCACGCACAACACTCCACTACACTACACACATAGCGCACGCACAACACTACACTACACTACACACAGCACGCACAACACTCCACTACACTACACACATAGCGCACGCACAACACTACACTACACTACACACAGCACGCACAACACTACACTACACACAGCACGCACAACACTCCACTACACTACACTACACACAGCACGCACAACACTACACTACACTACACACAGCACGCACAACACTACACTACACACAGCACACATAGCGCACGCACAACACTCCACTACACTCCCACAGCACGCACAACACTACACTACACTCCCACAGCACGCACAACACTCCACTACACTCCCACAGCACGCACAACACTACACTACACTACACACAGCACGCACAACACTCCACTACACTCCCACAGCACGCACAACACTACACTACACTACACACAGCACGCACAACACTACACTACACTCCCACAGCACGCACAACACTCCACTACACTACACACAGCACGCACAACACTCCACTACACTACACACAGCACGCACAACACTACACACAGCACGCACAACACTCCACTACACTACACACAGCACGCACAACACTACACACAGCACGCACAACACTCCACTACACTACACACAGCACGCACAACACTACACTACACACAGCACGCACAACACTCCACTACACTACACACAGCACGCACAACACTACACTACACACAGCACGCACAACACTCCACTACACTACACACAGCACGCACAACACTACACTACACTCCCACAGCACGCACAACACTACACTACACTCCCACAGCACGCACAACACTACACTCCCACAGCACGCACAACACTACACTACACTCCCACAGCACGCACAACACTACACTCCCACAGCACGCACAGCACTACACTACACTACACACAGCACGCACAACACTCCACTACACTCCCACAGCACGCACAGCACTACACTACACTACACACAGCACGCACAACACTACACTACACTCCCACAGCACGCACAACACTACACTACACTACACACAGCACGCACAACACTCCACTACACTACACACAGCACGCACAACACTACACACAGCACGCACAACACTCCACTACACTACACACAGCACGCACAACACTACACTACACTACACACAGCACGCACAACACTCCTGTACACTACACACAGCACGCACAACACTACACTACACACAGCACGCACAACACTACACTACACTCCCACAGCACGCACAACACTACACTACACTACACACAGCACGCACAACACTCCACTACACTCCCACAGCACGCACAACACTACACTACACTACACACAGCACGCACAACACTACACTACACTACACTACACTACACACAGCACGCACAACACTACACTACACTACACTACACTACACACAGCACGCACAACACTACACTACACTACACTACACTACACACAGCACGCACAACACTACACTACACTACTCCCACAGCATGCACAACACTACACTACACTACACACATAGCGCACGCACAACACTCCACTACACTACACACAGCACGCACAACACTACACTACACTACACACAGCACGCACAACACTACACTACACTACACACAGCACGCACAACACTCCACTACACTACACACAGCACACACAACACTCCACTACACTACACACAGCACGCACAACACTGCACTACACTACACACAGCACGCACAACACTCCACTACACTACACACAGCACGCACAACACTCCACTACACTACACACAGCACGCACAACACTACACTACACTCCCACAGCACGCACAGCACTACACTACACTACACACAGCACGCACAACACTACACTACACTACACACAGCACGCACAACACTCCACTACACTACACACAGCACGCACAACACTACACTACACTCCCACAGCACGCACAGCACTACACTACACTACACACAGCACGCACAACACTACACTACACTACACACAGCACGCACAACACTACACTACACTACACACAGCACGCACAGCACTACACTACACTACACACAGCACGCACAACACTACACTACACTACACACAGCACGCACAACACTCCACTACACTCCCACAGCACGCACAACACTACACTACACTCCCACAGCACGCACAACACTCCACTACACTACACACAGCACGCACAACACTACACTACACACATAGCGCACGCACAACACTACACTACACTACACACAGCACGCACAACACTACACTACACTACACACAGCACGCACAACACTCCACTACACTACACTACACACAGCACGCACAACACTCCACTACACTACACACAGCACGCACAACACTACACTACACTCCCACAGCACGCACAACACTACACTACACTACACACAGCACGCACAACACTCCTGTACACTACACACAGCACGCACAACACTACACTACACACAGCACGCACAACACTCCACTACACTACACACAGCACGCACAACACTACACTACACTACACACAGCACGCACAACACTACACTACACTACACACAGCACGCACAACACTACACTACACTCCCACAGCACGCACAACACTCCACTACACTACACACAGCACGCACAACACTACACTACACTACACACAGCACGCACAACACTACACTACACACAGCACACACTCCACTACACTACACTACACACAGCACGCACAACACTCCACTACACTACACACAGCACGCACAACACTCCACTACACTACACACAGCACGCACAACACTACACTACACTCCCACAGCACGCACAACACTCCACTACACTACACACAGCACGCACAACACTCCACTACACTACACACAGCACGCACAACACTCCACTACACTACACACAGCACGCACAACACTCCTGTACACTACACACAGCACGCACAACACTCCTGTACACTACACACAGCACGCACAACACTACACTACACTACACACAGCACGCACAACACTCCACTACACTACACACAGCACGCACAACACTACACTACACTCCCACAGCACGCACAACACTCCACTACACTACACACAGCACGCACAACACTCCACTACACTACACACAGCACGCACAACACTACACTACACTACACACAGCACGCACAACACTCCTGTACACTACACACAGCACGCACAACACTCCACTACACTACACACAGCACGCACAACACTACACTACACTCCCACAGCACGCACAACACTACACTACACTACACACAGCACGCACAACACTACACTACACTACACACAGCACGCACAACACTACACTACACTACACACAGCACGCACAACACTACACTACACACAGCACGCACTACACACAGCACGCACAACACTACACTACACACAGCACGCACAACACTACACTACACACAGCACGCACAACACTACACTACACTACACACAGCACGCACAACACTCCACTACACTACACACAGCACGCACAACACTACACTACACTCCCACAGCACGCACAACACTACACTACACTACACACAGCACGCACAACACTACACTACACACAGCACGCACAACACTCCACTACACTACACACAGCACGCACAACACTCCACTACACTACACACAGCACGCACAACACTACACTACACACAGCACGCACAACACTCCACTACACTACACTACACACAGCACGCACAACACTCCACTACACACAGCACGCACAACACTACACTACACTCCCACAGCACGCACAACACTACACACAGCACGCACAACACTCCACTACACTACACACAGCACGCACAACACTCCACTACACTCCCACAGCACGCACAACACTCCACTACACTACACACAGCACGCACAACACTACACTACACACAGCACGCACAACACTCCACTACACTCCCACAGCACGCACAACACTCCACTACACTACACACAGCACGCACAACACTACACTACACTCCCACAGCACGCACAACACTACACACAGCACGCACAACACTCCACTACACTACACACAGCACGCACAACACTACACACAGCACGCACAACACTCCACTACACTACACACAGCACGCACAACACTACACTACACACAGCACGCACAACACTCCACTACACTACACACAGCACGCACAACACTACACTACACACAGCACGCACAACACTACACTACACTACACACAGCACGCACAACACTACACTACACTACACACAGCACGCACAACACTCCACTACACTCCCACAGCACGCACAACACTCCACTACACTACACTACACACAGCACGCACAACACTCCACTACACTACACACAGCACGCACAACACTACACTACACACAGCACGCACAACACTCCACTACACTACACACAGCACGCACAACACTCCACTACACTCCCACAGCACGCACAACACTACACTACACTACACACAGCACGCACAACACTCCACTACACTACACACAGCACGCACAACACTCCACTACACTACACACAGCACGCACAACACTACACTACACACAGCACGCACAACACTCCACTACACTACACACAGCACGCACAACACTCCACTACACTACACACAGCACGCACAACACTACACTACACTACACACAGCACGCACAACACTCCACTACACTACACACAGCACGCACAACACTCCACTACACTACACACAGCACGCACAACACTACACTACACTCCCACAGCACGCACAACACTCCACTACACTACACACAGCACGCACAACACTACACTACACTACACACAGCACGCACAACACTCCACTACACTACACACAGCACGCACAACACTCCACTACACTACACACAGCACGCACTACACACAGCACGCACAACACTACACTACACTACACACAGCACGCACAACACTACACTACACTACACACAGCACGCACAACACTCCACTACACTACACACAGCACGCACTACACACAGCACGCACAACACTACACTACACTACACACAGCACGCACAACACTACACTACACTACACACAACACGCACAACACTACACACAGCACGCACAACACTACACTACACTACACACAGCACGCACAACACTACACTACACACAGCACGCACAACACTCCACTACACTCCCACAGCACGCACAACACTACACTACACTACACACAGCACGCACAACACTCCACTCCACTACACACAGCACGCACAACACTACACTACAAACAGCACGCACAACACTACACACAGCACGCACAACACTCCACTACACACAGCACGCACAACACTACACTACACACAGCACGCACAACACTACACTACACACAGCACGCACAACACTACACTACACTACACACAGCACGCACAACACTACACTACACTACACACAGCACGCACAACACTACACTACACACAGCACGCACAACACTACACTACACTACACACAGCACGCACAACACTACACTACACACAGCACGCACAACACTACACTACACACAGCACGCACAACACTACACTACACTACACACAGCACGCACAACACTACACACAGCACGCACAACACTCCACTACACTCCCACAGCACGCACAACACTACACTACACTACACACAGCACGCACAACACTCCACTACACTACACACAGCACGCACAACACTACACTACACACAGCACACACAACACTACACTACACTCCCACAGCACGCACAACACTACACTACACTACACACAGCACGCACAACACTACACTACACTACACACAGCACGCACAACACTACACTACACACAGCACGCACAACACTACACTACACACAGCACGCACAACACTACACTACACTACACACAGCACGCACAACACTACACTACACTACACACAGCACGCACAACACTACACTACACACAGCACGCACAACACTCCACTACACACAGCACGCACAACACTCCACTACACTACACACAGCACGCACAACACTACACACAGCACGCACAACACTACACTACACACAGCACGCACAACACTCCACTACACACAGCACGCACAACACTCCACTACACTACACACAGCACGCACAACACTCCACTACACTACACACAGCACGCACAACACTACACTACACACAGCACGCACAACACTACACTACACTACACACAGCACGCACAACACTACACTACACTACACACAGCACGCACAACACTCCACTACACTACACACAGCACGCACAACACTACACTACACTACACACAGCACGCACAACACTACACTACACACAGCACGCACAACACTACACACAGCACGCACAACACTACACTACACTACACACAGCACGCACAACACTCCACTACACTACACTACACACAGCACGCACAACACTCCACTACACTACACACAGCACGCACAACACTCCACTACACTACACACAGCACGCACAACACTCCACTACACTCCCACAGCACGCACAACACTACACTACACTACACACAGCACGCACAACACTACACTACACACAGCACGCACAACACTACACACAGCACGCACAACACTCCACTACACTCCCACAGCACGCACTACACTACACTACACTACACACAGCACGCACAACACTACACTACACACAGCACGCACAACACTACACTACACTACACACAGCACGCACAACACTACACTACACTCCCACAGCACGCACAACACTACACTACACTCCCACAGCACGCACAACACTACACTACACTCCCACAGCACGCACAACACTACACTACACACAGCACGCACAACACTCCACTACACTCCCACAGCACGCACAACACTACACTACACTACACACAGCACGCACAACACTACACTACACTACACACAGCACGCACAACACTACACTACACTCCCACAGCACGCACAACACTACACTACACTCCCACAGCACGCACAACACTACACTACACACAGCACGCACAACACTACACTACACTACACACAGCACGCACAACACTACACTACACACAGCACGCACAACACTACACTACACACAGCACGCACAACACTCCACTACACTACACACAGCACGCACAACACTACACTACACACAGCACGCACAACACTCCACTACACACAGCACGCACAACACTCCACTACACTACACACAGCACGCACAACACTACACTACACTACACACAGCACGCACAACACTACACTACACTACACACAGCACGCACAACACTACACTACACTACACACAGCACGCACAACACTACACTACACTACACACAGCACGCACAACACTACACTACACTACACACAGCACGCACAACACTACACTACACTCCCACAGCACAACACTACACTACACACAGCACGCACAACACTACACTACACTACACACAGCACGCACTACACTACACTACACACAGCACGCACAACACTACACACAGCACGCACGCACAACAAACAGCACGCACAACACTACACACAGCACGCACTACACTACACACAGCACGCACTACACTACACACAGCACGCACTACACTACACTCACGCAGCACGCACTACACTACACTCACGCAGCACGCACTACACTACACTACACGCAGCACGCACGCACAACACTCCACTACACTACACACAGCACGCACAACACTCCACTACACACAGCACGCACTACACTACACACAGCACGCACAACACTACACACAGCACGCACAACACTACACACAGCGCGCACGCACTACACTACACTCACACAGCACGCACTACACTACACTCACACAGCACGCACTACACTACACTACACTACACTACACACAGCACGCACTACACTACACTACACTACACACAGCACGCACAACACTCCACTACACACAGCACGCACAACACTCCACTACACACAGCACGCACTACACTACACACAGCGCGCACAACACTACACACAGCGCGCACGCACTACACTACACTCACACAGCACGCACTACACTACACTACACTCACACAGCACGCACTACACTACACTACACTACACTCACACAGCACGCACTACACACAGCACGCACTACACACAGCACGCACAACACTACACTACACACAGCACGCACAACACTACACACAGCACGCACAACACTCCACTACACTACACACAGCACGCACAACACTCCACTACACTCACACAGCAAGCACAACACTACACACAGCAAGCACAACACTACACACAGCAAGCACAACACTACACACAGCAAGCACAACACTACACACAGCAAGCACAACACTACACACAGCACGCACTACACTACACACAGCACGCACAACACTACACACAGCACGCACAACACTACACTACACTACACTACACTCACCCGGCACTGCTCTTAAGTCCCGTCGGCATAACATTAACACGCAGGCAGCTGCGGGCAGGCAGAGATGGAGCAGGACGGGGAGCAGCAGCCCCGCTGTCCACATGTCTCCCCTGTGGCCGGTGCTCTCACTCCGGGTCTCTCCGGCACGCCCCTTAGTCACGTGCCCCGCTGAGCGGCCCGGCGCGCGCTGTGTTCGCGCTAGTGACAGTTCCCTCTTTTGCAGCGCGCGCCGGGCCGCTCAGCCTGCGCGCTACACGGAATAATTGCCATGCGTAACTTTACGCATGGCGATTATTTTGGGGGGTAATGGCGCCTCATCACGCGTCTATGACGCGTGGTGAGGCGTTAATGCGACCTCTGGCCATCCTTAAACACATTAGAGGCAGCTACTTAATAGGTAGATCCATAGCGGTAGGTTTCCTTTAAGGACGAGGAGAGGAAGATCTGAGTTGTTATCTAGGTTCTATTTGATCGCGATTGTCGGCAGTTCACTCCAACATTTGAAGTCCTTCTCCTAATTCAGGAATCAGAATCAGAGGGAGTTGCCCAAATAAGAAGTCTTATGTCCTTGACCGCCATGCCTGTGCAGAGCCTCTTTTTCCCGGGGGAGCGTGTGTGGCTGCGGAATAACCATCCCACAAGTAAGCTAGATGGGCGCATGAGCCATACCTAGTTTGGGACAGTCTCTACCCTGAAGATTTCAGGAGGAGACCGTCCAATCCTCCAGTTACCAGGAACCGACTAAAGTGGTGTCTCGTTCCTTTACCCCTCTGTCAGGGTCTCCTGTCCCAGTGTCCAATCCTAGGGACCTGCTCTGTTCGGAGACCCCTAGCTTTCTTGACCTTGTGACTGTTCCTCATTTCTATGAGATTGTCTCCACTCCAGAGAGGCTGTCACCTCAGTTACAGTCAGCTTCATTGATGCCACTGGGGGACTCCATGCCTAAGCCTGCTTGACTCCGAGGTACCTGAATCCTTGGTTCCAGTTCCTGATGGTGAGGGCGACAATGAAGGACCAGAGGTATCCATGCAGCAGGGTCTTCACAGATGTCAGAGGGAGACCAAAGAAAAGGCTCCTACATACCTGCAGGAGTACAAGCTTTCTCAGCCCAAGGGCTGTAGCCCAAAACAGGTACACTTAGATGTGTAAAAATGACTATGATATTGCTTTTCTCCCAGCTGGGCTAAGCCCATAACCCCTTTATTACTATTAAGCCAGAAACTTTCCTGGGACTCCTATACTTATTTATTTATTCTTGACCCTGATACACTACTGGATTTCTTCCCAGTTGTGCTTGAAAGCAGCCATCTCTGCTGAAGGCAGAATGCAAATACCTCTTCTACTAAGGATTGTGCCCCTCATCGCAGAGGAGATTCCTTGCTCCTGTTCCCATGCTGTGAATCCAGATAATGCCCCTTTTCCTGCAAGAACTGTGCCCAGAGAATGGAGTCTAACGTAGCAGAGCACTCTGAGAGACTAATAGTCGATGCTTTCTATTGTTGCTATTATGCATTCTTTGCCGTCCTTTTACAGTAAGAAGACATTCTACAATTAATACTACGCCATGTACCCATATACTAATGATTACTATATCTTCAGTTTGCACTAACCGTTTACTAGGCATTGCAGCTGTATTGGACCATCTATACGTGTATATTTTTGTCGATCCTGACCGCAGGTTTAAACCGAAGCTTCATATTTGTGTGGCCTCTTTAGAAGACCAGGGTTGTAGTGGCAGCTGGACGTCATACACTAGGCTTAGACCACAAGGTATACTGTATTGGATGTCATATGTGTATATGATGATGCCACCTAGGTGGCCTTGATGCAACTAATGTATTACATGACACCACATCTTACCTTACAAAACAGTTGGTTTAAGGACGATTAGCTGCCCACTGTACATTACTGGTGATAAGTCTGATAGCCAACCCCGCTTCCAGTAACCAGGACCGCAGGCATCCTGTCTTCTACCCACAGGTATACTATACCATGAGATAGCCAGGGCACTTTATATTTTTCTACCCTTCTAGGTCTTCAGCATATTTGGACTGTCTGGAGGCTGTGTAATGCCCTTTCAGCTCCAGCTACATATACAGCAGGTCCATAGCTCTGCTATTCAATTACCAAGGGAGTGTGCAACACCCCTGCCAACTCAGGGTTAAATCTAGTGTTGTGAAATCATAATCCCTCCCCATGCAATAGGGTTTTCTCTATGGTGTGATCAGCCTAGGGGGGGATCTCAGGTGTTCGGAAATGGTAATGCGGCATAGGAAGGAATTTATTAATGTTGACCAATCAGGTGTTGCAATGCAAAGAGAATGCTGGTTGAATCACAGGTGTGTCACCTCACAAGGGGGGTTTATAAAAAACCCCTTGTGGCTGGAAAGTTCCAGGTCAGTCCAGGAGAAGAAGTCAGCATGGGAGACTTGTATACACGGAGCTTCCTACGCTGCCTGACACACTTGGCCAGTCTGGAGACCAGGCCCCAGCAGAGATCCACCTCCAGGAGTCTGTCCTATCCTGTTACTGAAGCAGCCAACCATCCTCTCCAGCCTGCAGCTACCTTTACCAGGCTGTGAGCACCTCCTGCGGCACCATATCCAACCAGCCATCTCAACCCAGTTGTTAAATGCTTTACAACCTTTGCCTCTGAGTGATCCTTGTGCAAGGCTGTTACCACCACCTGCAGGGATCCCTACTTCTACATCGGGGTTGACCCGGAGAAAAACTTTCTACATCCTCAGCCTCTCCATTTCCTGTACCTTCCGCTTGTTGGAGACCTTCCTGGTGGGGGCCTCTGTTCCCAGGTATACAGCGCCGTGACTGCAGACGAGCAATAGGCAATGCTCAACCAGCCACTCAGGTACCCAGGGCTCCTGCGTCCCCCAAGCCATGAAAAAGGCTAGGCCCCAGTGGTTGCACATAGCATCCAGATGTACCCAATTTTATATTGACCTATATGCATCTTCCCTGAACAAGACCCCCGGGGAAATAGCAAGTGACGTGGAAGGCCCCTTCTTCCCTAGACTAACCAGTCAACAGGCTCAAACTCTGGAGGGCCCCCTTTACATTAGAGGAAATAGTAGCCTAAATAACAATAATTCCCCAGGTCCCGATGGCCTACAGAAATAGGTGTACAGCAAATATAAGAAGCTACTGTTCCCTAAAGTGCTAGAAATGTATACTGAATCCTTTCGGGAACTGAAACTGCTGGACTCTCTCTCAGAGGCCACTGTGATAGTATCGCTACAATAATGGAAAATTCTTACCCAGGTTCTGGTGACTATATCATCACTTATCCACCAGGATCAATCTGGGTTTATGCCCGGACGTTTCACCAAGGACAATATAAGACGGGTGCAAGTAATCGCTCAATTGGGGCAAAGGTGTGGAGGGGCCTGGGCGTTCTTTAGACAGGGCCAAAGCGTCCGATTCTGCAGAATGGCCCTTCCTAATGGAAAGAAGTGAACTGTTACTGAGCAGCAGCTCTACCCCGGGATGCCATCTGTATAGAGGGACGCGCCAGGCTTGCCCATTATCCGCCCTTCAGGGATGACAATAGGCAGTAGGGTAGATATAGGGTCGGCCTCTACGTCAGTGATATGGAGGCTATTCCAGGAATATGAACGTCTAACACAAAAACTCATAATGCTATAAATAAATCAATAGAACAAAACTCTGTCATTAGTCACAAAATTATTAACCCCTAGGCGCACCAAGACATTATAGTGCGTCCCTTTAGTAGGTTCTATAACGTCCCACTTCTGGCACCGGCTCATGAACGGAGCCGGCACTAGAAGCAGCGTCTGTCAGCTGTAAATAACACGCTCTAACACCCGCGATCGGAGTCGGCACAAGCATGATCGCTGCACTTAAGGGTCTTCCCCCTACGGATCGGATGCCCCGTGCCGCTTACCAGGAGGTGAGATCCACTTCTGGGCAGCCCCAAGGTCTGCCAAGTGCCCCGCGGTTGCCCAACGTTCTTTGCAGTCAGACCCCTTTCAGGTCTGACTGTAAACTGTCTGCGCATGCGCCTGCACCGCCGGACATTGTACTCTGCTGTACAAGGAATTAGTGTCGTAGAGCAGCGTATTGGACTTGAGCACCAGAGCATCGCTGGTTCAAGCTCAAGTATGTATAAGTAAAAAAAGGTAAAAACACTAAAGTGTAAAAATTAGAATAAATAAAAATAAATAGATAAAAATATAAGCCCCTAAAATGTCACTTTCCCATAAAAACACTTTATAAAGTATAAAAACCCAAACACATAAAAAACCCACATATTTGGTATTGCCGCATCCATAACAATCTGTATTATAAAACAGAATCGTTACTGGACCTGCACGGTAAACGCTGGGACAAAAAATGTTTTTTAATGAATACCTTTAAAAAATGCTCTAACGCTAACCCTAATAAGACCACTAAAAAGAACAACTCTTCTCCCAAAAAAATAAGCCCTTACCAGATTTGTCAACCGATAATTAATTTAATTCTGGCGCAAGCACGACTGTCGGCATGGGAGATCAGTCTCCGGAAAGCGCAGCCGATGTTGTAAGTGGCGCCCGGGTGTGTAATTAATGGGCAGACGGAACTAACAAGTCGTGCGCCAAAATCTTACATGGACCGCGCCTTCATTTTGCTCTCTGACCACTTTTTTCCTTGTCTATCGTGCGCCAAAAATTGCGCCTAAAAATGCCGACAAAATACACATAAATGTGGCAGATAATGGGGGTCATTTACTAAGGGCCCGATTCGCGTTTTCCCGACGTGTTACCCGAATATTTCCGATTTGCGCCGATTGTACATGAATTGCCCCGGGTTTTTGGCGCACGCGATCGGATTGTGGCGCATCGGGGCCGGCATGCGCGCGACAGAAATCGGGGGGGCGTGGCCGAACGAAAACCCGACGTATTCGGAAAAACCGCCGCATTTAAAAACCGAAAATGTGTCGCTTGGGGAGCGCTCACCTTCACCTGCTATGGGATGGTGCATTCCGGCGCGTTAAGATTATTTTCGGCGCTGCAGCGCCACCTGGTGGACGGCGGAGGAACTACCATCTTAAATCCCAGCCGGACCCGAATCCTGTGCAGAGAACGCGCCGCTGGATCGCGAATGGGCCGGGTAAGTAAATCTGCCCCAATGTGAAAAAGTTTGGCCACGCCCACTAGCGCCAAAAAAAAGACGGAGAAGTCGGGATGCTCGGAAACATCTGTTCTTTCTGGTGCAAACTCTTTATAAATGATCCGCAACAGTTCTGAGCCCACAGGGTCCTATCCAGAGGCTGCATGACAGCCCCCAGCATTGCTGCAGAGGTCAGGGGTCATCCTGTCAGTGCCCAGTGTCATATCCCGGCATTGCTGCAAAGGTCACAGAGGTCAGGGGTCAGCCTGTCAGTGCCCAGTGTCATATCCCAGCATTGCTGCAAAGGTCACAGAGGTCAGGGGTCAGCCTGTCAGTGCCCAGTGTCATATCCCGGCATTGCTGCAGAGGTCAGAGAGGTCAGGGGTCGGCCTGCCAGTGCCCAGTGTCATATCCCAGCATTGCTGCAGAGGTCACAGAGGTCAGGGGTCAGCCTGTCAGTGCCCGGTGTCATATCCCAGCATTGCTGCAGAGGTCACAGGGGTCAACCTGTCAGTGCCCAGTGTCATATCCCGGCATTGCTGCAGAGGTCAGAGAGGTCAGGGGTCATCCTGTCAGTGCCCAGTGTCATATCCCGGCATTGCTGCAAAGGTCACAGAGGTCAGGGGTCAGCCTGTCAGTGCCCAGTGTCATATCCCGGCATTGCTGCAGAGGTCAGAGAGGTCAGGGGTCGGCCTGCCAGTGCCCAGTGTCATATCCCAGCATTGCTGCAGAGGTCACAGAGGTCAGGGGTCAGCCTGTCAGTGTCCGGTGTCATATCCCAGCATTGCTGCAGAGGTCACAGGGGTCAACCTGTCAGTACCCAGTGTCATATCCCAGCATTGCTGCAGAGGTCACAGAGGTCAGGGGTCGGCCTGCCAGTGCCCAGTGTCATATCCCAGCATTGCTGCAGAGGTCACAGAGGTCAGGGGTCAGCCTGTCAGTGCCCGGTGTCATATCCCAGCATTGCTGCAAAGGTCACAGAGGTCAGGGGTCAGCCTGTCAGTGCCCAGTGTCATATCCCGGCATTGCTGCAGAGGTCAGAGAGGTCAGGGGTCAGCCTGCCAGTGCCCAGTGTCATATCCCAGCATTGCTGCAGAGGTCACAGAGGTCAGGGGTCAGCCTGTCAGTGCCCGGTGTCATATCCCAGCATTGCTGCAGAGGTCACAGGGGTCAACCTGTCAGTGCCCAGTGTCATATCCCGGCATTGCTGCAGAGGTCAGAGAGGTCAGGGGTCATCCTGTCAGTGCCCAGTGTCATATCCCGGCATTGCTGCAAAGGTCACAGAGGTCAGGGGTCAGCCTGTCAGTGCCCAGTGTCATATCCCGGCATTGCTGCAGAGGTCAGAGAGGTCAGGGGTCATCCTGTCAGTGCCCAGTGTCATATCCCAGCATTGCTGCAAAGGTCACAGAGGTCAGGGGTCAGCCTGTCAGTGCCCAGTGTCATATCCCGGCATTGCTGCAGAGGTCAGAGAGGTCAGGGGTCGGCCTGCCAGTGCCCAGTGTCATATCCCAGCATTGCTGCAGAGGTCACAGGGGTCAACCTGTCAGTACCCAGTGTCATATCCCAGCATTGCTGCAGAGGTCACAGAGGTCAGGGGTCGGCCTGCCAGTGCCCAGTGTCATATCCCAGCATTGCTGCAGAGGTCACAGAGGTCAGGGGTCAGCCTGTCAGTGCCCGGTGTCATATCCCAGCATTGCTGCAGAGGTTACAGATGATACAGTGTATATAAAGTATATAGCACTATCCCCCTCAGGGGCTCCTGTATACACACAGAACATGATACATTGTATATATGGTATATAGCACTATCCCCCTCAGGGGCTCCTGTATACACACAGCAGATGATACAGTGTAAATATAGTATATAGCACTATCCTCCTCAGGGGCTCCTGTATACACACAGCAGATGATACAGTGTATATATGGTGTATAGCACTATCCTCCTCAGGGGCTCCTGTATACACACAGCAGATAATACAGGGTATACATGGTATATAGCACTATCCCCCTCAGGGGCTCCTGTATACACACAGCAGATGATACAGTGTATATATAGTATATAGCACTATCCCCCTCAGGGGCTCCTGTATACACACAGCAGATGATACAGTGTATATATAGTGTATAGCACTTTCCCCCTCAGGGGCTCCACTATACACACAGAACATGATACAGTATATATATGGTATATAGCACTATCCTCCTCAGGGGCTCCACTATACACACAGAACATGATACAGTATATATATGGTATATAGCACTATCCTCCTCAGGGGCTCCACTATACACACAGAACATGATACAGTATATATATGGTATATAGCACTATCCCCCTCAGGGGCTCCTGTATACACACAGCACGTGATACAGTATATATAGTATATAGCACTATCCTCCTTGGGGGCTCCTGTATACACACAGAACATGATACAGTATATATATGGTATATAGCACTATCCTCCTCAGGGGCTCCTGTATGCACACAGCAGATGATACAGTGTATATATGGTATATAGCACTATCCTCCTCAGGGGCTCCACTATACACACAGAACATGATACAGTATATATATGGTATATAGCACTATCCTCCTCAGGGGCTCCACTATACACACAGAACATGATACAGTATATATATGGTATATAGCACTATCCTCCTCAGGGGCTCCACTATACACACAGAACATGATACAGTATATATATGGTATATAGCACTATCCCCCTCAGGGGCTCCTGTATACACACAGCACGTGATACAGTATATATAGTATATAGCACTATCCTCCTTGGGGGCTCCTGTATACACACAGAACATGATACAGTATATATATGGTATATAGCACTATCCTCCTCAGGGGCTCCACTATACACACAGAACATGATACAGTATATATATGGTATATAGCACTACCCTCCTCAGGGGCTCCACTATACACACAGAACATGATACAGTATATTTATGGTATATAGCACTATCCCCCTCAGGGGCTCCTGTATACACACAGCACGTGATACAGTATATATATGGTATATAGCACTATCCCCCTCAGGGGCTCCTGTATACACACAGCACATGATACATTGTATATATAGTATATAGCACTATCCTCCTCAGGGGCTCCTGTATACACACAGCAGATAATACAGGGTATACATAGTATATAGCACTATCCTCCTCAGGGGCTCCTGTATACACACAGAACATGATACATTGTATATATAGTATATAGCACTATCCCCCTCAGGGGCTCCTGTATACACACAGCAGATGATACAGTGTATATATGGTATATAGCACTATCCTCCTCAGGGGCTCCTGTATACACACAGAACATGATACAGTGTATAAATGGTATATAGCACTATCCTACTCAGGGGCTCCTGTACACACACAGAACATGATACAGTGTATATATGTTATATAGCACTATCCCCCTCAGGGGCTCCTGTATACACACAGCAGACAATACAGGGTATACATGGTATAATGCACTACCCCCCTCAGGGGCTCCTGTATACACACAGAACATGATACAGTGTATATAAGGTATATAGCACTATCCCCCTCAGGGGCTCCTGTATACACACAGAACATGATACAGTGTATATAAGGTATATAGCACTACCCCCCTCAGGGGCTCCTGTATGCACACAGCAGATGATACCGTGTATATATGGTATATAGCACTATCCTCCTCAGGGGCTCCTGTATACACACAGCACATGATACAGTATATATATGGTATATAGCACTATCCTCCTCAGGGGCTCCTGTATACACACAGAACATGATACAGTGTATATAAGGTATATAGCACTACCCCCCTCAGGGGCTCCTGTATACACACAGAACATGATACAGTGTATATAAGGTATATAGCACTATCCCCCTCAGGGGCTCCTGTATACACACAGAACATGATACAGTGTATATAAGGTATATAGCACTACCCCCCTCAGGGGCTCCTGTATGCACACAGCAGATGATACCGTGTATATATGGTATATAGCACTATCCTCCTCAGGGGCTCCTGTATACACACAGTAGATGATACAGTGTATATATGGTATATAGCACTATCCTCCTCAGGGGCTCCTGTATGCACACAGAACATGATACAGTGTATATATGTTATATAGCACTATCCCCCTCAGGGGCTCCTGTATACACACAGCAGACAATACAGGGTATACATGGTATAAAGCACTACCCCCCTCAGGGGCTCCTGTATACACACAGAACATGATACAGTGTATATAAAGTATATAGCACTACCCCCCTCAGGGGCTCCTGTATGCACACAGCAGATGATACCGTGTATATATGGTATATAGCACTATCCTCCTCAGGGGCTCCTGTATACACACAGAACATGATACAGTGTATATATGGTATATAGCACTACCCTCCTCAGGGGCTCCTGTATACACAAAGAACATGCTACAGTGTATATATGGTATATAACACTATCCTCCTCAGGGGCTCCTGTATACACACAGAACATGATACAGGGTATATATGTTATATAGCACTATCCCCCTCAGGGGCTCCTGTATACACACAGCAGATGATACAGTGTATATAAGGTATATAGCACTACCCCCCTCAGGGGCTCCTGTATGCACACAGCAGATGATACCGTGTATATATGGTATATAGCACTACCCTCCTCAGGGGCTCCTGTATGCACACAGCAGATGATACCGTGTATATATGGTATATAGCACTATCCTCCTCAGGGGCTCCTGTATACACACAGCACATGATACAGTATATATATGGTATATAGTACTATCCTCCTCAGGGGCTCCTGTATACACACAGTAGATGATACAGTATATATATTTGGTATATAGCACTATCCTCCTCAGGGGCTCCTGTATACACACAGAACATGATACAGTGTATATATGGTATATAGCACTATCCTCCTCAGGGGCTCCTGTATACACAAAGAACATGATACAGTGTATATATGGTATATAGCACTATCCTCCTCAGGGGCTCCTGTATACACACAGAACATGATACAGTGTATAAATGGTATAAAGCACTATCCTCCTCAGGGGCTCCTGTATACACACAGCACATGATACAGTATATATATGGTATATAGCATTATCCCCCTCAGGGGCTCCTGTATACACACAGTAGATGATACAGTATATATATTTGGTATATAGCACTATCCTCCTCAGGGGCTCCTGTATACACACAGAACATGATACAGTGTATAAATGGTATAAAGCACTATCCTCCTCAGGGGCTCCTGTATACACACAGCACATGATACAGTATATATATGGTATATAGCATTATCCCCCTCAGGGGCTCCTGTATACACACAGTAGATGATACAGTGTATATATGGTATATAACACTATCTTCCTCAGGGGCTCCTGTATACACACAGCACGTGATACAGTATATATATGGTATATAGCACTATCCTCCTCAGGGGCTCCTGTATGCACACAGCAGATGATACAGTATATATATGGTATATAGCACTATCCTCCTCAGGAGCTCCGCTATACACACAGCAGATAATACAGTGTATATATGGTATATAGCACTATCCTCCTCAGGGGCTCCTGTATACACACAGCACGTGATACAGTATATATATGGTATATAGCACTATCCTCCTCAGGGGCTCCTGTATACACACAGCACATGATACAGTATATATATTTGGTATATAGCACTATCCTCCTCAGGGGCTCCTGTATACACACAGCACGTGATACAGTATATATATGGTATATAGCACTATCCCCCTCGGTATTTCGGTGCTTCCTCGGGGGTCGGTCTATGAGGAGCTCATCGTTATGGGATCGGTTGGCATTAGAGAAGGGGCCCCTGGGTGTGGGGCCCTCCATCCCCGGGTCTAGCACTTACCTGCCGGGGCCGTGGGTGGCCAGCTGCTGCCGCATGCGGTGGAGCTGCCTCTGGATCATGGTGCTGCGGTTCTGGTTCGGGTCTCCTCGTGATCGGGCGATGGGTGAGGCCGATGTCTCCTCCTCCGGAAGGACGATGTCTCCGCACTGAGGTTCAGTCTCTAAGTTTATAGTTCACTTCTCAGGGCGTTTCTCGGGTGTGAACCTGCAAGAGAACAACACAGCTACCTGCACAGTGTGAACGACAGCATGCAACACTGGAGAAACCGCAGCCCCTCATTGTATATACACTGCACGCCCCACACTGTATATACACTGCACCCCCCACACTGTATATATACTGCACACACACACTGTATATACACTGCACCCCCCACACTGTATATATACTGCACCCCCCACACTGTATATACACTGCACCCCCCACACTGTATATATACTGCACACACACACTGTATATACACTGCACCCCCCACACTGTATATATACTGCACACACACACACACACTGTATATACACTGCACCCCCCACACTGTATATATACTGCACCCCCCTACTGTATATACTCTGCACCCCCCACACTGTATATATACTGCACCCCCCTACTGTATATACTCTGCACCCCCCACACTGTATATATACTGAACCCCCCACACTGTATATATACTGCACCCCCCACTGTATATACACTGCACCCCCCACACTGTATATACACTGCACCCCCCACACTGTATATACACTGCACCCCCCACACTGTATATATACTGCACCCCCCTACTGTATATACTCTGCACCCCCCACACTGTATATATACTGAACCCCCCACACTGTATATATACTGAACCCCCCACACACTGTATATATACTGCACCCCCACACTGTATATACACTGCACCCCCCACACTGTATATACACTGCACCCCCCACACTGTATATACACTGCACCCCCCACACTGTATATATACTGCACCCCCCTACTGTATATACTCTGCACCCCCCACACTGTATATATACTGCACCCCCCTACTGTATATACTCTGCACCCCCCACACTGTATATATACTGAACCCCCCACACTGTATATATACTGCACCCCCACTGTATATACACTGCACCCCCCCCACTGTATATACACTGCACCCCCCACACTGTATATACACTGCACCCCCCACACTGTATATATACTGCACACACACACTGTATATACACTGCACCCCCCACACTGTATATATACTGCACCCCCCTACTGTATATACTCTGCACCCCCCACACTGTATATATACTGAACCCCCCTCACTGTATATATACTGCACCCTCCACACACTGTATATACACTGCACCCCCCACACTGTATATACACTGCACCCCCCACACTGTATATACACTGCACCCCCCACACTGTATATATACTGCACACACACACACTGTATATACACTGCACCCCCCACACTGTATATATACTGCACCCCCCCTACTGTATATACACTGCACCCCCCACACTATATATATACACTGCACCCCCCACACTGTATATATACTGCTCCCCCCACACACACTGTGTATACACTGCACACCCCACACTGTATATACACTGAACCCCCCCCCACTGTATATACACTGCACCCCCCCGCACTGTATATACACTGCACCCCCCACACTGTATATACACTGCACCCCCCAAACACACACTGTGTATACACTGCACCCCCCAAACACACACTGTATATACACTGCACCCCCCAAACACACACTGTGTATACACTGCACACCACACACTGTATATACACTGAACCCCCACACACACTGTATATACACTGCACCCCCCACACACTGTATATACACTGCACCCCCCACACCGTATGTATACACTGCACCCCCCACACACTGTATATACACTGCACCCCCCACACTGTATATACACTGCACCCCCCCACACACTGTATATACACTGCACCCCCCACACTATATATACACTGCACCCCCCACACTATATATACACTGCACCCCCCACACAGTACATATACTGCACCCTCCACACTGTATATACACTGCACCCCCCACACTGTATATATACTGCACCCCCCCCACACACACTGTATATACACTGCACCCCCCACACCGTATATACACTGCACCCCCCACGCTGTATATACACTGCACCCCCCACGCTGTATATACACTGCACACCCCACACTGTATATAAACTGAACCCCCCCCACTGTATATACACTGCACCCCCCAGACACTGTATATACACTGCACCCCCCCACTGTATATACACTGCACCCCCCACACTATATATACACTGCACCCCCCACACTGTATATATACTGCTTTCCCCCACACACACACACTGTATATACACTGAACCCCCCACACTGTATATATATATATACTGCACCCCCCACACACTGTATATACACTGCTCCCCCACACTGTATATATACTGCACCCCCTCACTGTATATATACTGCACACACACACACTGTGTATACACTGCACCCCCCACACACACTGTATATACACTGCACACCCAACACTGTATACAAACTGCACTCCCCCCTCACTGTATATACACTGCACCCCCACACTGTATATACACTGCACCCCACACTGTATATATACTGCACCACACACACACTGTATATACACTGCACACCCCACACTGTATATATACTGCACCCCCCTCACTGTATATACACTGCTCCCCCTCACTGTATATATACTGCATCCCCTCACTGTATATACACTGCACTCCCCCCTCACTGTATATATACTGCACTACCCCCTCACTGTATATACTCTGCACCCCCACACACACACACACTGTATATACACTGCACTCCCCCCTCACTGTATATACTCTGCCCCCCCACACACACACACTGTATATACACTGCACCCCTTACTGTATATACACTGCACCCCCACACTGTATATACACTGCACCCCCACCCCCCGACACACACACTGTATATATACTGCACCCCCACACACACACACTGTGTATACACTGCATACCCCACACTGTATATATACTGCACTCCCCCCTCACTGTATATACTCTGCACCCCCCCCACACACACTGTATGTACACTGCATCCCTTACTGTATATACACTGCACCCCCCACTGTATATACACTGCACCCCCACACACACACACACTGTATATATACTGCACCCCCCACTGTATATATACTGTACTCCCCCCTCACTGTATATACACTGCATATACACTGCACCCCCCCCCACTCTATATACACTGCACTCCCCACTGTATATATACTGCACCCCCTCACTGTATATACACTGCACCCCCCCACACACTCTATATACACTGCACCCCCCTCTGTATATATACTGCACCCCCTCACTGTATATACACTGCACCCCCCACTGTATATATACTGCACCACACACACACACACACACACACTGTATATACACTGCACTCCCCCTCACTGTATATACACTGCACCCCCACACTGTATATATACTACACTCCCCCCTCACTGTATATATACTGCACTCCCGCCTCACTGTATATACACTGCACCCCCCACTGTATATATACTGCACCCCCCCACACACACACACACACTGTATATATACTGCACTCCCCCCTCACTGTATATACACTGCTCCCCCCACACTGTATATACACTGCACCCCCTTACTGTATATACTCTGCACCCCTCACTGTATATACACTGCACCCCCTTACTGTATATACTCTGCGCCCCTCATGATATTTGCACTGCATCCCTCACTGTATATACACTGCACCCCTCACTGTATATACACTGCACCCCCCCACACACACTGTGTATACACTGCACCCCCCTCAGTGTATATACACTGCACCCCTTACTGTATATACACTGCACCCTCTCACTGTATATACACTGCACCCCCTCACTGTATATACACTGCACTCCCCCCTCACTGTATATACACTGCACCCCCCCCGACTGTATATACACTGCACCCCCCCCAGTGTATATTAACTGCACCCCTTAGTGTATATACACTGCACCCACCCCCTCAGTGTATATTGACTACACCCCTTACTGTATATACACTGCAGCCCCTTACTGTATATACACTGCACCCCCTTACTGTATTTACACTGAACCCCCTCACTGTATATATACTGCACCCCTTTACTGTATATACACTGCACTCCCCCCTCACTGTATATACACTGCACCCCCTCACTGTATATATACTGCACCCCCTCACTGTATATACACTGCACCCCCCCACACACTCTATATACACTGCACCCCCCTCTGTATATATACTGCACCCCCTCACTGTATATACACTGCACCCCCCACTGTATATATACTGCACCACACACACACACACACACACACTGTATATACACTGCACTCCCCCTCACTGTATATACACTGCACCCCCACACTGTATATATACTACACTCCCCCCTCACTGTATATATACTGCACTCCCGCCTCACTGTATATACACTGCACCCCCCACTGTATATATACTGCACCCCCCCACACACACACACACACTGTATATATACTGCACTCCCCCCTCACTGTATATACACTGCTCCCCCCACACTGTATATATACTGCACTCCCCCTCAATGTATATATACTGCACTCCCCCCTCATTGTATATACACTGCACCCCTTACTGTATATACACTGCACCCCCCACACTGTATATACACTGCACCCCTCACTGTATATACACTGCACCCCCTCACTGTGTATATACTGCACTCCCCGCTCACTGTATATACACTGCACCCCCCACTGTATATTAACTGCACCCCCTCACTGTATATACACTGCACCCCCCACACATTGTGTATTGTGAGAAAGTGAGAGGTGTTGTGTGGGAAAACCGCTATCTGTCTTACAGGCAGATGAAATGCTGGTGGTAAAAGCCCTGGGTTTGTCTGCAGTAACCCAAGGGTTAATGCAGACATGATAAGCAGGAATAGTCTGTTTTGTCTGTGTTGGCCTAGCTAACACAGACACATTGGTAATGTCCGTACTGGGCCTGCTTATTATGGAGTAGGGGTAGGCTGGTAGTGGGACTCCTACTCCACCCGGGCTTCGGTCCTGGGCTTTTGTATAGCCCACAGGTGCAGGTCACAGGCCTCGTTAGGGCCTGATTTAGTCTGCAGGCCAGAAGCAGTAGGAGAGGCCCTACCTGGAGAGCTGAAAGCGAGATTGCATTCTCACAGCAAAGGTAACTGAGGGTCTCCTGTCTTGCTGCTGGCCAAGAGCGTGTGCCAGGCAGCCTGGTACCCGGATAGCTAGGGTCCTCAAAATGTATTAGACAGCGCCTAGCCGGGCAGGAATTACTTTTATAATGTTTTTGCATGTGCCTAAGCCAAGGCTGAATTTGTGTTCTGTTTTGCAAGTGTGAATAAACACTTAAGTTGGACTTTTAAACCTGCGTGTGTCACTGCTTCCTGCACTGCTACCTGTCAACTACCAGAGCAATTCCCCACAGTATACACTGCACCCCCCCCCCCTCAGTGTATATTAACCGCACCCCTTACTGTATATACATTGCACTCCACCCTCACTGTATATACTCTGCACCCCCTCACACATTGTGTATACACTGCACCCGCCCCCCCTCAGTGTATATTATCTGCACCCCTTACTGTATATACACTGCATCCCCTCACTAAATATACACTGCACCCCTTACTGTATATACACTGCATCCCCTCACTATATATACACTGCACCCCCCCCAGTGTATATTAACTGCACCCCTTACTGTATATGCACTGCACCCCTTACTATGTATACACTGCACCCCCTTACTGTATATACACTGCACCCCCTTACTGTATATACACTGCACCCCCTTACTGTATATACACTGCATCCCTCCACACTGTATATACTCTGTGCCCCTCATGATATATGCAATGCACCCCTCTCTGTATATACACTGCACCCCTGACTTTAAATACACTGCACCCGATCACTGTATATATACACTGTAACCCCACTCTATATACACTGTACCCCTCACTGTATATACACTGCACCCCCTTACTGTATATACTCTGCACCCCCCACTGTATATACACTGTACCCCTCACTGTATATACACTGCACCCCCTTACTGTATATACTCTGCACCCCCCACTGTATATACACTGCACCCCCCACTGTATATACACTGCACCCCTCACTGTATATACACTGCACCCCCTTACTGTATATACTCTGCGCCCCTCATGATATATACACTGCACCCCTCACTGTATATACACTGCACCCCCTTACTGTATATACTCTGCGCCCCTCATGATATATACACTGCACCCCTCACTGTATAAACACTGCACCCCCTCACTGTATATACACTGCACCCCCTTACTGTATATACTCTGCACCCCTCACTGTATATACACTGCACCCCCTTACTGTATATACTCTGCGCCTCTCATGATATATACACTGCACCCCTCACTGTATATACACTGCACCCCCTTACTGTATATACTCTGCGCCCCTCATGATATATACACTGCACCCCTTACTGTATATACACTGCACCCCCTTACTGTATATACACTGCACCCCCTTACTGTATATACTCTGCGCCCCTCATGATATATACACTGCACCCCTCAGTGTATATACACTACAACCCCCCTCTGACTGTATATACACTGCGCCCCTCATGATATATGCACTGCACCCCTCACCGTATAAACACTGCACCCCCTTACTGTATATACTCTGCGCCCCTCATGATATATACACTGCACCCCCTTACTGTATATACTCTGCACCCCTCACTGTATATACACTGCACCCCCTTACTGTATATACTCTGCGCCCCTCATGATATTTGCACTGCATCCCTCACTGTATATACACTGCACCCCTCACTGTATATACACTGCACCCCCCCACACACACTGTGTATACACTGCACCCCCCTCAGTGTATATACACTGCACCCCTTACTGTATATACACTGCACCCTCTCACTGTATATACACTGCACCCCCTCACTGTATATACACTGCACTCCCCCCTCACTGTATATACACTGCACCCCCCCCGACTGTATATACACTGCACCCCCCCCAGTGTATATTAACTGCACCCCTTAGTGTATATACACTGCACCCACCCCCTCAGTGTATATTGACTACACCCCTTACTGTATATACACTGCAGCCCCTTACTGTATATACACTGCACCCCCTTACTGTATTTACACTGAACCCCCTCACTGTATATATACTGCACCCCTTTACTGTATATACACTGCACTCCCCCCTCACTGTATATACACTGCACCCCCTCACTGTATATACACTGCACCCCTCACTGTATATACACTGCAACCGCCCCCCTCAGTGTATATACACTACACCCCTACTGTATATACACTGCACCCCTACTGTATATACACTGCACCCCCTTACTGTATTTACACTGAACCCCCTCACTGTATATATACTGCACCCCTTTACTGTATATACACTGCACTCCCCCCTCACTGTATATACACTGCACCCCCTCACTGTATATACACTGCACTCCCCCCTCACTGTATATACACTGCACCCCCTCACTGTATATACACTGCACCCCTTACTGTATGTACACTGCAACCGCCCCCCTCAGTGTATATTAACTGCACCCCTTACTGTATATACACTGCACCCCCTTACTGTATATACACTGCACCCCCTTACTGTATATACACTGCACCCCCTCACTGTATATACACTGCACCCCTTACTGTATATACACTGCACCCCTTACTGTATATACACTGCACCCCCTCACTGTATATACACTGCACTCCTTACTGTATATACACTGCACCCCTTACTGTATATACTCTGCGCCCCTCTTGATATATGCACCCCCCCCCACTATATATACATTGCACCCCCTCACACTGTGTATACACTACATGCCCCCCCTCAGTGTATATTAACTGCACCCCCACACTGTATATACATTGCACCCCCTCACTGTATATACACTGCACCCCTTACTCTATATACACTGCAACCGCCCCCCTCAGTGTATATTAACTGCACCCCTTACTGTATATACACTGCACTCCCCCCTCACTGTATATACACTGCACTCCCCCCTCACTGTATATACACTGCACTCCCCCCTCACTGTATATACACTGCACCCCTTACTGTATATACACTGCACCCCCTCACTGTATATACACTGCACCCCTTACTGTATGTACACTGCAACCGCCCCCCTCAGTGTATATTAACTGCACCCCTTACTGTATATACACTGCACCCCCTTACTGTATATACTCTGCACCCCTCATGATATATACACTGCACCCCTCACTGTATATACACTTCACTCCCCGCTTACTGTATATACTCTGCGCCCCTCCTGATATATACACTGCACCCCTCACTGTATATACACTGCACCCCTCACTGTATATACACTGCTCCCCCTCACTGAATATATACTGCACCCCCCACTGTATATACACTGCACCCCTCACTGTATATACACTGCACCCCTCACTGTATATACACTGCACCCCTCACTGTATATACACTGCACCCCCCACTGTATATACACTGCACCCCTTACTGCATATACACTGCACCCCCTTACTGTATATACTCTGCACCCCTCATGATATATTCACTGCACCCCCTCACTGTATATACACTGCACTCCCCGCTTACTGTATATACTCTGCGCCCCTCCTGATATACACTGCACCCCCTCACTGTATATACACTGCACTCCCCGCTTACTGTATATACTCTGCGCCCCTCCTGATATATACACTGCACCCCTCACTGTATATACACTGCACCCCTCACTGAATATATACTGCACCCCCCACTGTATATACACTGCACTCCCCCCTCACTGTATATACACTGCACCCCCCACTGTATATACACTGCACCCCCACTGTATATACACTGCTCCCCCTCACTGTATATATACTGCACCCCCCACTCTATATACACTGCACCCCCTTACTGTATATACACTGCACCCCTTACTCTATATACATTGCACCCCTTACTGTATATACACTGCACCCCTTACTGTATATACATTGCAACCGCCCCCTCAATATATTTACACTGCACCCCTTACTGTATTTACACTGCACCCCTTACTCTATATACATTGCACCCCTTACTGTATATACACTGCACACCTTACTGTATATACACTGCACCACCTTACTGTATTTACACTGCACCCCCTCACTGTATATACACTGCACCCCTTACTGTATATACATTGCACCCCCTCACTGTATATACACTGCACCCTTTACTGTATATACACTGCACCCATTACTGTATATACACTGCAACCGCCCCCTCAATGTATTTACACTGCACCCCATCACTGTATATACACTGCACCCCTTACTGTATATACACTGCAACCGCCCCCTTACTGTATATACACTGCACCCCTTACTGTATATACACTGCACCCCCTTACTGTATATACACTGCACCCCCTCACTGTATATACACTGCATCCCCCCACACTGTATATACACTGCCCCTGCCCCCCCCCTCAGTGTATATACACTGCACCCCTTACTGTATATACACTGCACTCCCCCCTCCCTGTATATACACTGCACCCCCTCACTGTATATAGCCTGCTCTCCCCATAACTGTATATACACTGCACCCCCTCACTTTAAATACACTGCAGCCCCCTACACACTATGTATACACTGCCCCCCTCACTGTATATACACTGCACCCCTGACTTTAAATACACTGCACACCATCACTGTATATACACTGTAACCCCACTCTATATACTCTGAACCCTTCCACTGTGTTTACACTGCACCCCTCACTGCAGCCGATATCCTGCATGTGTCGCTTCCCCGCTCAGGTCCCTGGAGTTCACCTTCTTCTTCCTGGTGCATGTAAGTGCATTGTCCATGTATAATGCCCTGTGTGGGAAGTCACTAATATCCTGCGCCCGATATTCTCCATGTGTGGCTTCCCCGCTCAGGTCCCTGGAGTTCACCTTCTTCTTCCTGGTGCATGTAAGTGCATTGTCCGTGTATAATGTGCTGTGCGGGGAGTCACTAAGATCCTGCACCCGATATCCTGCATGTGTCGCTTCCCCGCTCAGGTCCCCGGAGTTCACCTTCTTCTTCCTGGTGCATGTAAGTGCATTGTCCGTGTATAATGTGCTGTGCGGGGAGTCACTAAGATCCTGCCCCGATATCCTACATGTGTCACTTCCCCGCTCAGGTCCCCGGAGTTCACCTTCTTCTTCCTGGTGCATGTAAGTGCATTGTCCATGTATAATGCTCTGTGCGGGGAGTCACTAAGATCGTGCACCTGATATCCTGCATGTGTCGCTTCCCCGCTCAGGTCCCCGGAGTTCACCTTCTTCTTCCTGGTGCATGTAAGTGTATTGTCTGTGTATAATGTGCTGTGCGGTGAGTCACTAAGATCCTACACCTGATATCCTGCATGTGTCGCTTCCCCGCTCAGGTCCCTGGAGTTCTCCTTCTTCTTCCTGGTGCATGTAAGTGCATTGTCCGTGTATAATGCGCTGTGCGGGGAGTCACTAAGATCCTACACCCGATATCCTGCATGTGTCGCTTCCCCACTCAGGTCCCTGGAGTTCACCTTCTTCTTCCTGGTGCATGTAAGTGCATTGTCCGTGTATAATGCGCTGTGCGGGGAGTCACTAAGATCGTGCGCCCGATATCCTGCATGTGTCACTTCCCCGCTCAGGTCCCTGGAGTTCACCTTCTTCTTCCTGGTGCATGTAAGTGCATTGTCCGTGTATAATGCGCTGTGCGGGGAGTCACTAAGATCGTGCGCCTGATATCCTGCATGTGTCACTTCCCCGCTCAGGTCCCCGGAGTTCACCTTCTTCTTCCTGGTGCATGTAAGTGCATTGTCCGTGTATAATGCGCTGTGCGGGGAGTCACTAAGATCCTGCGCCCGATATCTTGCATGTGTCGCTTCCCCGCTCAGGTCCCCGGAGTTCACCTTCTTCTTCCTGGTGCATGTAAGTGCATTGTCCATGTATAATGCGCTGTGCAGGGAGTCACTAAGATCCTGCGCCCGATATCCTGCATGTGTTACTTCCCTGCTCAGGTCCCCGGAGTTCACCTTCTTCTTCCTGGTGCATGTAAGTGCATTGTCCGTGTATAATGTGCTGTGCGGGGAGTCACTAAGATCCTGCGCCCGATATCCTGCATGTGTCACTTCCCCGCTCAGGTCCCCGGAGTTCACCTTCTTCTTCCTGGTGCATGTAAGTGCATTGTCCGTGTATAATGCGCTGTGCGGGGAGTCACTAAGATCCTTCCCCGATATCCTGCATGTGTAACTTCCCCGTTCAGGTCCCTGGAGTTCACCTTCTTCTTCCTGGTGCATGTCAGTGCATTGTCCGTGTATAATGCGCTGTGCGGGGAGTCACTAAGATCCTGCATCCGATATCCTGCATGTGTCACTTCCCCGCTCAGGTCCCCGAAGTTCACCTTCTTCTTCCTGGTGCATGTAAGTGCAGTGTCCGTGTATAATGCGCTGTGCGGGGAGTCACTAAGATCCTGTGCCCGATATCCTGCATGTGTCACTTCCCCGCTCAGGTCCCTGGAGTTCACCTTCTTCTTCCTGGTGCATGTAAGTGCATTGTCCGTGTATAATGCGCTGTGCGGGGAGTCACTAAGATCCTGTGCCCGATATCCTGCATGTGTCGCTTCCCCGCTCAGGTCCCTGGAGTTCACCTTCTTCTTCCTGGTGCATGTAAGTGCATTGTCCGTGTATAATGTGCTGTGTGGGGAGACTGGGAGGTAGTAAACATTACCCTAACTACACATTAAGGCACTTTAGTAAAGATACATAATCCTACCCGTAACATTAACCCCATAAACCATTTATAACTAAACATAACTAAGAAATGGTGACATGAGGCTTCCTGTTGGGCAGAAAAGGTCACAGCTATTTATTGCTGATAAACTCAATTATTATTATTTTAATATTCTCAAAATCAACCGCAATCTCTGTTCGTTTCTGTGGAAACCATAGCTGCCGAAGCGGTTTGTTCATCCGGACTCCCGAACCACCACTTCGACTTCCGGGCAAAATCCACATCAATTCTCATTTTCCGTCAGCTGTGACTTGAGATGATCACTGAAAACCGAAAACATCAAAACACAAAAACCAAGTAACAGTAGGGAGGGAGGGAGGGAGGGAGGGAGGGACAGCTTGAAGATGGCGCGGGCAAGAGGAAGTGAAGGCCCAGGGGCGGGCAAGAGGAAGTACCCAGTGCCTGCCCTATAAAGGATCAGCTATGGGAGGAGAAAGGAAGCAAATACCACGCCTATTTAAAGTGCAAATGTCCCATGTAATAAATTGCAACACCAGGACACCCCGAGTCTGTGGGCACCCTCCTTACACAGTCGGGGGCACCCTTCAGTCACTAAGATCGTGCGTCCGATATCCAGCATGTGTCGCTTCCCCGCTCAGGTCCCCGGAGTTCACCTTCTTCTTCCCGGTGCATGTAATTGCATTGGATGCAACACAATTTGAATATTAAATCCCGTGCTCAGTCCGAATCAGTTAGATCGTCTGACGAGCCCCCCCCCCCCATTTCTGTCGCATGAAAGCGAGCGCAGCTGCGCCAAAATCCGATCGCTTGTGACACAAACCCCTTCTAAATCCCTGTCCCAGCGGCGCAAATCCTGAAAAACATACAGACGGACCCTTAGTAAATAAGCCCCATTATGTCACCAAATTGTTAACACTGCAAAGGCACCTGAACTGGAGCAGCTTGTTTCCCCATATATAGGGGGTACAGTATATAACGATGGAGTGCACACGTTTCCCATGTATAGGTGGTACAGTATATGGCGATGGAGTGCACACGTTTCCCCATGTATAGGTGGTACAGTATATGACGATGGAGTGCACACGTTTCCCATGTATAGGTGGTACAGTATATGGCGATGGAGTGCACACGTTTCCCCATGTATAGGTGGTACAGTATATGACGATGGAGTGCACACGTTTCCCCATGTATAGGTGGTACAGTATATGACGATGGAGTGCACACGTTTCCCCATGTATAGGTGGTACAGTATATGGCGATGGAGTGCACACGTTTCCCCATGTATAGGTGGTACAGTATATGACGATGGAGTGCACACGTTTCCCCATGTATAGGTGGTACAGTATATGACGATGGAGTGCACACGTTTCCCCATGTATAGGTGGTACAGTATATGACGATGGAGTGCACACGTTTCCCATGTATAGGTGGTACAGTATATGGCGATGGAGTGCACACGTTTCCCCATGTATAGGTGGTACAGTATATGACGATGGAGTGCACACGTTTCCCCATGTATAGGTGGTACAGTATATGACGATGGAGTGCACACGTTTCCCCATGTATAGGTGGTACAGTATATGGCGATGGAGTGCACACGTTTCCCCATGTATAGGTGGTACAGTATATGACGATGGAGTACACACGTTTCCCCATGTATAGGTGGTACAGTATATAACGATGGAGTGCACACGTTTCCCCATGTATAGGTGGTACAGTATATGACGATGGAGTACACACGTTTCCCCATGTATAGGTGGTACAGTATATGACGATGGAGTACACACGTTTCCCCTTGTATAGGTGGTACAGTATATGACGATGGAGTACACACGTTTCTCCATGTATAGGTGGTACAGTATATGGCGATGCAGTGCACACGTTTCCCATGTATAGGTGGTACAGTATATGGCGATGGAGTGCACACATTTCCCCATGTATAGGTGGTACAGTATATGACGATGGAGTGCACACGTTTCCCCATGTATAGGTGGTACAGTATATGGCGATGGAGTGCACACGTTTCCCCATGTATAGGTGGTACAGTATATGACGATGGAGTGCACACGTTTCCCCATGTATAGGTGGTACAGTATATGGCGATGGAGTGCACACGTTTCCCCATGTATAGGTGGTACAGTATATGGCGATGGAGTGCACACGTTTCCCCATGTATAGGTGGTACAGTATATGGCGATGCAGTACACACGTTTCCCCATGTATAGGTGGTACAGTATATAACGATGGAGTACACACGTTTCCCCTTGTATAGGTGGTACAGTATATGGCGATGGAGTGCACACGTTTCCCCATGTATAGGTGGTACAGTATATAACGATGGAGTGCACACGTTTCCCCATGTATAGGTGGTACAGTATATGACGATGGAGTGCACACGTTTCCCCATGTATAGGTGGTACAGTATATGACGATGGAGTGCACACGTTTCCCCATGTATAGGTGGTACAGTATATGACGATGGAGTGCACACGTTTCCCCATGTATAGGTGGTACAGTATATAACGATGGAGTGCACACGTTTCCCCATGTATAGGTGGTACATGTTTAACGATGGAGTGCACACGTTTCCCCATGTATAGGTGGTACAGTATATGGCGATGGAGTGCACACGTTTCCCATGTATAGGTGGTACAGTATATGGCGATGGAGTGCACACGTTTCCCCATGTATAGGTGGTACAGTATATGGCGATGGAGTGCACACATTTCCCCATGTATAGGTGGTACAGTATATGGCGATGCAGTGCACACGTTTCCCCATGTATAGGTGGTACAGTATATGACGATGGAGTGCACACGTTTCCCCATGTATAGGTGGTACAGTATATGGCGATGGAGTGCACACATTTCCCCATGTATAGGTGGTACAGTATATGGCGATGGAGTGCACACATTTCCCCTTGTATAGGTGGTACAGTATATGACGATGGAGTGCACACGTTTCCCCATGTATAGGTGGTACAGTATATAACGATGGAGTGCACATGTTTCCCCATGTATAGGTGGTACAGTATATGGCGATGGAGTGCACACGTTTCCCCATGTATAGGTGGTACAGTATATAACGATGGAGTGCACATGTTTCCCCATGTATAGGTGGTACAGTATATAACGATGGAGTGCACATGTTTCCCCATGTATAGGTGGTACAGTATATAACGATGGAGTGCACACGTTTCCCCATGTATAGGTGGTACAGTATATGACGATGGAGTGCACACGTTTCCCCATGTATAGGTGGTACAGTATATGACGATGGAGTGCACACGTTTCCCCATGTATAGGTGGTACAGTATATGACGATGGAGTGCACACGTTTCCCCATGTATAGGTGGTACAGTATATGACGATGGAGTGCACACGTTTCCCCATGTATAGGTGGTACAGTATATGACGATGGAGTGCACACGTTTCCCCATGTATAGGTGGTACAGTATATGACGATGGAGTGCACACGTTTCCCCATGTATAGGTGGTACAGTATATGGCGATGGAGTGCACACGTTTCCCCTTGTATAGGTGGTACAGTATATGACGATGGAGTGCACACGTTTCCCCATGTATAGGTGGTACAGTATATGGCGATGGAGTGCACACGTTTCCCCATGTATAGGTGGTACAGTATATGGCGATGGAGTGCACACGTTTCCCCATGTATAGGTGGTACAGTATATGGCGATGCAGTGCACACGTTTCCCCATGTATAGGTGGTACAGTATATGACGATGGAGTGCACACGTTTCCCCATGTATAGGTGGTACAGTATATGACGATGGAGTGCACACGTTTCCCATGTATAGGTGGTACAGTATATGGCGATGGAGTGCACACGTTTCCCCATGTATAGGTGGTACAGTATATGACGATGGAGTGCACACGTTTCCCCATGTATAGGTGGTACAGTATATAACGATGGAGTACACACGTTTCCCCATGTATAGGTGGTACAGTATATGACGATGGAGTGCACACATTTCCCCATGTATAGGTGGTACAGTATATGACGATGGAGTACACACGTTTCCCCATGTATAGGTGGTACAGTATATGGCGATGGAGTGCACACGTTTCCCATGTATAGGTGGTACAGTATATGGCGATGGAGTGCACACGTTTCCCATGTATAGGTGGTACAGTATATGACGATGGAGTGCACACATTTCCCCATGTATAGGTGGTACAGTATATGACGATGGAGTGCACACGTTTCCCCATGTATAGGTGGTACAGTATATGGCGATGGAGTGCACACGTTTCCCATGTATAGGTGGTACAGTATATGACGATGGAGTACACACGTTTCCCCATGTATAGGTGGTACAGTATATGACGATGGAGTACACACGTTTCCCCATGTATAGGTGGTACAGTATATGGCGATGGAGTACACACGTTTCCCCATGTATAGGTGGTACAGTATATGACGATGGAGTACACACGTTTCCCCATGTATAGGTGGTACAGTATATAACGATGGAGTGCACACGTTTCCCCTTGTATAGGTGGTACAGTATATAACGATGGAGTGCACACGTTTCCCCATGTATAGGTGGTACAGTATATGGCGATGGAGTGCACACGTTTCCCCATGTATAGGTGGTACAGTATATGGCGATGGAGTGCACACGTTTCCCCATGTATAGGTGGTACAGTATATGGCGATGGAGTACACGCGTTTCCCCATGTATAGGTGGTACAGTATATGGCGATGGAGTGCACACGTTTCCCCATGTATAGGTGGTACAGTATATGGCGATGGAGTGCACGCGTTTCCCCATGTATAGGTGGTACAGTATATGGCGATGGAGTGCACGCGTTTCCCCTTGTATAGGTGGTACAGTATATGACGATGGAGTGCACACGTTTCCCCATGTATAGGTGGTACAGTATATGACGATGGAGTGCACACGTTTCCCCATGTATAGGTGGTACAGTATATGGCGATGGAGTGCACACGTTTCCCCATGTATAGGTGGTACAGTATATGGCGATGGAGTGCACACGTTTCCCCATGTATAGGTGGTACAGTATATGGCGATGGAGTGCACACGTTTCCCCTTGTATAGGTGGTACAGTATATAACGATGGAGTGCACACGTTTCCCCATGTATAGGTGGTACAGTATATGACGATGGAGTGCACACGTTTCCCATGTATAGGTGGTACAGTATATGACGATGGAGTGCACACGTTTCCCCATGTATAGGTGGTACAGTATATGACGATGGAGTGCACACGTTTCCCCATGTATAGGTGGTACAGTATATGGCGATGCAGTGCACACGTTTCCCCATGTATAGGTGGTACAGTATATGACGATGGAGTGCACACGTTTCCCCATGTATAGGTGGTACAGTATATGGCGATGGAGTGCACACGTTTCCCATGTATAGGTGGTACAGTATATGACGATGGAGTGCACACGTTTCCCCATGTATAGGTGGTACAGTATATGACGATGGAGTGCACACGTTTCCCCATGTATAGGTGGTACAGTATATAACGATGGAGTGCACACGTTTCCCCATGTATAGGTGGTACAGTATATGACGATGGAGTGCACACGTTTCCCCATGTATAGGTGGTACAGTATATAACGATGGAGTGCACACGTTTCCCATGTATAGGTGGTACAGTATATGACGATGGAGTGCACACATTTCCCCATGTATAGGTGGTACAGTATATGACGATGGAGTGCACACGTTTCCCCATGTATAGGTGGTACAGTATATGGCGATGGAGTGCACACGTTTCCCATGTATAGGTGGTACAGTATATGACGATGGAGTGCACACATTTTCCCATGTATAGGTGGTACAGTATATGACGATGGAGTGCACACGTTTCCCCTTGTATAGGTGGTTCAGTATATGACGATGGAGTGCACACGTTTCCCCATGTATAGGTGGTACAGTATATGGCGATGCAGTGCACACGTTTCCCCATGTATAGGTGGTACAGTATATGGCGATGGAGTGCACACGTTTCCCATGTATAGGTGGTACAGTATATGACGATGGAGTGCACACATTTCCCCATGTATAGGTGGTACAGTATATGACGATGGAGTACACACGTTTCCCCATGTATAGGTGGTACAGTATATGGCGATGGAGTGCACACGTTTCCCATGTATAGGTGGTACAGTATATGACGATGGAGTGCACACATTTCCCCATGTATAGGTGGTACAGTATATGACGATGGAGTACACACGTTTCCCCATGTATAGGTGGTACAGTATATGGCGATGGAGTGCACACGTTTCCCATGTATAGGTGGTACAGTATATGACGATGGAGTGCACACATTTCCCCATGTATAGGTGGTACAGTATATGACGATGGAGTACACACGTTTCCCCATGTATAGGTGATACAGTATATGACGATGGAGTGCACACGTTTCCCCATGTATAGGTGGTACAGTATATGACGATGGAGTGCACACGTTTCCCATGTATAGGTGGTACAGTATATGGCGATGGAGTGCACACGTTTCCCCATGTATAGGTGGTACAGTATATGACGATGGAGTGCACACGTTTCCCCATGTATAGGTGGTACAGTATATGACGATGGAGTGCACACGTTTCCCCTTGTATAGGTGGTACAGTATATAACGATGGAGTGCACACGTTTCCCCTTGTATAGGTGGTACAGTATATGGCGATGGAGTGCACACGTTTCCCATGTATAGGTGGTACAGTATATGGCGATGGAGTGCACACGTTTCCCCATGTATAGGTGGTACAGTATATGACGATGGAGTGCACACGTTTCCCCTTGTATAGGTGGTACAGTATATGACGATGGAGTGCACACGTTTCCCCATGTATAGGTGGTACAGTATATGACGATGGAGTGCACACGTTTCCCATGTATAGGTGGTACAGTATATGGCGATGGAGTGCACACGTTTCCCATGTATAGGTGGTACAGTATATGACGATGGAGTGCACACATTTCCCCATGTATAGGTGGTACAGTATATGACGATGGAGTACACACGTTTCCCCATGTATAGGTGGTACAGTATATGGCGATGGAGTGCACACGTTTCCCATGTATAGGTGGTACAGTATATGACGATGGAGTACACACGTTTCCCCATGTATAGGTGGTACAGTATATGACGATGGAGTACACACGTTTCCCCATGTATAGGTGGTACAGTATATGGCGATGGAGTGCACACGTTTCCCCATGTATAGGTGGTACAGTATATAACGATGGAGTGCACACATTTCCCCATGTATAGGTGGTACAGTATATGACGATGCAGTGCACACGTTTCCCCATGTATAGGTGGTACAGTATATGACGATGGAGTACACACGTTTCCCCATGTATAGGTGGTACAGTATATAACGATGGAGTGCACACATTTCCCCATGTATAGGTGGTACAGTATATGACGATGCAGTGCACACGTTTCCCCATGTATAGGTGGTACAGTATATGGCGATGCAGTGCACACATTTCCCCATGTATAGGTGGTACAGTATATGACGATGAAGTGCACACGTTTCCCCATGTATAGGTGGTACAGTATATAACGATGCAGTGCACACGTTTCCCCATGTATAGGTGGTACAGTATATGGCGATGGAGTGCACACGTTTCCCATGTATAGGTGGTACAGTATATGGCGATGGAGTGCACACGTTTCCCCATGTATAGGTGGTACAGTATATGGCGATGGAGTACACACGTTTCCCCATGTATAGGTGGTACAGTATATAACGATGGAGTGCACACGTTTCCCCATGTATAGGTGGTACAGTATATAACGATGGAGTGCACACGTTTCCCCATGTATAGGTGGTACAGTATATGACGATGAAGTGCACACGTTTCCCCATGTATAGGTGGTACAGTATATGACGATGGAGTGCACACGTTTCCCCATGTATAGGTGGTACAGTATATAACGATGGAGTGCACACGTTTCCCCATGTATAGGTGGTACAGTATATAACGATGGAGTGCACACGTTTCCCCATGTATAGGTGGTACAGTATATGGCGATGGAGTGCACACGTTTCCCCATGTATAGGTGGTACAGTATATAACGATGGAGTGCACACGTTTCCCCATGTATAGGTGGTACAGTATATGGCGATGGAGTGCACACGTTTCCCCATGTATAGGTGGTACAGTATATAACGATGGAGTGCACACGTTTCCCCATGTATAGGTGGTACAGTATATAACGATGGAGTGCACACGTTTCCCCATGTATAGGTGGTACAGTATATGGCGATGCAGTGCACACGTTTCCCCTTGTATAGGTGGTACAGTATATAACGATGGAGTGCACACGTTTCCCCATGTATAGGTGGTACAGTATATGGCGATGGAGTGCACACGTTTCCCCATGTATAGGTGGTACAGTATATGGCGATGGAGTGCACACGTTTCCCCATGTATAGGTGGTACAGTATATAACGATGCAGTGCACACGTTTCCCCATGTATAGGTGGTACAGTATATGGCGATGGAGTGCACACGTTTCCCATGTATAGGTGGTACAGTATATGGCGATGGAGTGCACACGTTTCCCCATGTATAGGTGGTACAGTATATGGCGATGGAGTACACACGTTTCCCCATGTATAGGTGGTACAGTATATGGCGATGGAGTGCACACGTTTCCCCATGTATAGGTGGTACAGTATATGATGATGAAGTGCACACGTTTCCCCATGTATAGGTGGTACAGTATATGACGATGGAGTGCACACGTTTCCCCATGTATAGGTGGTACAGTATATAACGATGGAGTGCACACGTTTCCCCATGTATAGGTGGTACAGTATATAACGATGGAGTGCACACGTTTCCCCATGTATAGGTGGTACAGTATATGGCGATGGAGTGCACACGTTTCCCCATGTATAGGTGGTACAGTATATAACGATGGAGTGCACACGTTTCCCCATGTATAGGTGGTACAGTATATAACGATGGAGTACACACGTTTCCCCATGTATAGGTGGTACAGTATATAACGATGGAGTGCACACGTTTCCCCATGTATAGGTGGTACAGTATATAACGATGGAGTGCACACGTTTCCCCATGTATAGGTGGTACAGTATATGACGATGAAGTGCACACGTTTCCCCATGTATAGGTGGTACAGTATATGACGATGGAGTGCACACGTTTCCCCATGTATAGGTGGTACAGTATATAACGATGGAGTGCACACGTTTCCCCATGTATAGGTGGTACAGTATATAACGATGGAGTGCACACGTTTCCCCATGTATAGGTGGTACAGTATATGGCGATGGAGTGCACACGTTTCCCCATGTATAGGTGGTACAGTATATAACGATGGAGTGCACACGTTTCCCCATGTATAGGTGGTACAGTATATGGCGATGGAGTGCACACGTTTCCCCATGTATAGGTGGTACAGTATATGGCGATGGAGTGCACACGTTTCCCCATGTATAGGTGGTACAGTATATAACGATGGAGTGCACACGTTTCCCCATGTATAGGTGGTACAGTATATGGCGATGGAGTGCACACGTTTCCCCATGTATAGGTGGTACAGTATATGGCGATGGAGTGCACACGTTTCTCCATGTATAGGTGGTACAGTATATGGCGATGGAGTGCACACGTTTCCCCTTGTATAGGTGGTACAGTATATGACGATGGAGTGCACACATTTCCCCATGTATAGGTGGTACAGTATATGGCGATGGAGTGCACACGTTTCCCCATGTATAGGTGGTACAGTATATGACCATGGAGTGCACACGTTTCCCCATGTATAGGTGGTACAGTATATGACGATGGAGTGCACACGTTTCCCCATGTATAGGTGGTACAGTATATAACGATGGAGTGCACACGTTTCCCCATGTATAGGTGGTACAGTATATAACGATGGAGTGCACACGTTTCCCCATGTATAGGTGGTACAGTATATGGCGATGGAGTGCACACGTTTCCCCATGTATAGGTGGTACAGTATATAACGATGGAGTGCACACGTTTCCCCATGTATAGGTGGTACAGTATATAACGATGGAGTGCACACGTTTCCCCATGTATAGGTGGTACAGTATATGGCGATGGAGTGCACACGTTTCCCCATGTATAGGTGGTACAGTATATAACGATGGAGTGCACACGTTTCCCCATGTATAGGTGGTACAGTATATGACGATGGAGTGCACACGTTTCCCCTTGTATAGGTGGTACAGTATATGGCGATGGAGTGCACACGTTTCCCCATGTATAGGTGGTACAGTATATGGCGATGGAGTGCACACATTTCCCCATGTATAGGTGGTACAGTATATGACGATGGAGTGCACACGTTTCCCCATGTATAGGTGGTACAGTATATGGCGATGGAGTGCACACGTTTCCCCATGTATAGGTGGTACAGTATATGACGATGGAGTGCACACGTTTCCCCATGTATAGGTGGTACAGTATATGGCGATGCAGTGCACACATTTCCCCATGTATAGGTGGTACAGTATATGACGATGGAGTGCACACGTTTCCCCATGTATAGGTGGTACAGTATATGACGATGGAGTACACACGTTTCCCCATGTATAGGTGGTACAGTATATGACGATGGAGTGCACACGTTTCCCCATGTATAGGTGGTACAGTATATAACGATGGAGTGCACACGTTTCCCCATGTATAGGTGGTACAGTATATGGCGATGGAGTGCACACGTTTCCCCATGTATAGGTGGTACAGTATATGGCGATGCAGTGCACACGTTTCCCCATGTATAGGTGGTACAGTATATAACGATGGAGTGCACACGTTTCCCCATGTATAGGTGGTACAGTATATGGCGATGGAGTGCACACGTTTCCCCATGTATAGGTGGTACAGTATATGACGATGGAGTGCACACGTTTCCCCTTGTATAGGTGGTACAGTATATGGCGATGGAGTGCACACGTTTCCCCATGTATAGGTGGTACAGTATATGACGATGGAGTGCACACGTTTCCCCATGTATAGGTGGTACAGTATATGACGATGGAGTGCACACGTTTCCCCATGTATAGGTGGTACAGTATATGACGATGGAGTGCACACGTTTCCCCTTGTATAGGTGGTACAGTATATGGCGATGGAGTGCACACGTTTCCCCATGTATAGGTGGTACAGTATATGGCGATGCAGTGCACACGTTTCCCCATGTATAGGTGGTACAGTATATAACGATGGAGTGCACACGTTTCCCCATGTATAGGTGGTACAGTATATGACGATGGAGTGCACACGTTTCTCCATGTATAGGTGGTACAGTATATGACGATGGAGTGCACACGTTTCTCCATGTATAGGTGGTACAGTATATAACGATGGAGTGCACACGTTTCCCCATGTATAGGTGGTACAGTATATAACGATGGAGTGCACACGTTTCTCCATGTATAGGTGGTACAGTATATAACGATGCAGTGCACACGTTTCCCCATGTATAGGTGGTACAGTATATAACGATGGAGTGCACACGTTTCCCCATGTATAGGTGGTACAGTATATAACGATGGAGTGCACACGTTTCCCCTTGTATAGGTGGTACAGTATATGACGATGGAGTACACACGTTTCTCCATGTATAGGTGGTACAGTATATAACGATGGAGTGCACACGTTTCCCCATGTATAGGTGGTACAGTATATGGCGATGGAGTGCACACGTTTCCCCATGTATAGGTGGTACAGTATATGACGATGGAGTGCACACGTTTCCCCATGTATAGGTGGTACAGTATATGACGATGGAGTGCACACGTTTCCCCATGTATAGGTGGTACAGTATATAACGATGGAGTGCACACGTTTCCCCATGTATAGGTGGTACAGTATATGACGATGGAGTGCACACGTTTCCCCATGTATAGGTGGTACAGTATATGACGATGGAGTGCACACGTTTCCCCATGTATAGGTGGTACAGTATATGGCGATGGAGTGCACACGTTTCCCCATGTATAGGTGGTACAGTATATGACGATGGAGTGCACACGTTTCCCCATGTATAGGTGGTACAGTATATGGCGATGGAGTACACACGTTTCCCCATGTATAGGTGGTACAGTATATGGCGATGGAGTGCACACGTTTCCCATGTATAGGTGGTACAGTATATGGCGATGGAGTGCACACGTTTCCCCATGTATAGGTGGTACAGTATATGACGATGGAGTGCACACGTTTCCCCATGTATAGGTGGTACAGTATATAACGATGGAGTGCACACGTTTCCCCATGTATAGGTGGTACAGTATATAACGATGGAGTGCACACGTTTCCCCATGTATAGGTGGTACAGTATATAACGATGGAGTGCACACGTTTCCCCATGTATAGGTGGTACAGTATATGACGATGGAGTGCACACGTTTCCCCATGTATAGGTGGTACAGTATATAACGATGGAGTGCACACGTTTCCCCATGTATAGGTGGTACAGTATATAACGATGGAGTGCACACGTTTCCCCATGTATAGGTGGTACAGTATATGACGATGGAGTGCACACGTTTCCCCATGTATAGGTGGTACAGTATATGGCGATGGAGTGCACACGTTTCCCCATGTATAGGTGGTACAGCAGTGCAGCTCTACAGATGTAAGGTGGATGCCTGTATAATGGCAGCTTAGATACGGCAGTGCAGCTCTACAGATGTAAGGTGGATGCCTGTACAATGGCAGCTTAGATACAGCAGCTCAGCTCTACAGATGTAAGGTGAATGCCTGTACAATGGCAGCTTAGATACAGCAGCTCAGCTCTACAGATGTAAGGTGGATGCCTGTACAATGGCAGCTTAGATACGGCAGTGCAGCTCTACAGATGTAAGGTGAATGCCTGTATAATGGCAGCTTAGATACAGCAGTGCAGCTCTACAGATGTAAGGTGGATGCCTGTATAATGGCAGCTTAGATACAGCAGTGCAGCTCTACAGATGTAAGGTGAATGCCTCTATAATGGCAGCTTAGATACAGCAGCTCAGCTCTACAGATGTAAGGTGAATGCCTGTATAATGGCAGCTTAGATACAGCAGTGCAGCTCTATAGACATAAGGTGGATGCCTGTACAATGGCAGCTTAGATACGGCCTTTGTATAGCAGATATCTCTGTACGCAGTGAGAAGTGATGACCCTCCAGTTACATACAGTGACAGCCTTCCCCTTCCTATATACTGACCTACTGAATCTTGGTTTAATATTGGCTGAAGGTTTGATTGACCTCAGAGTAGATGAGTGCTGTACAGTGGCTTGTGGCCTCTTCCCCCAGCTATAGGTGCACAGGAGGCTGTAGGTGCGTAGCATGCTGTAGGTACGCAGAAGGCTGTATGTGCGCAGCATGCTGTAGGGGCGCAGGAGGCTGTAGGTACGCAGAAGGCTGTATGTGCGCAGCATGCTATAGGGGTGCAGGAGGCTGTAGGTGCGTAGCATGCTATAGGGGTCAGGGAGACTATAGGGGCGCAGGAGGCTGTAGGTGCGCAGCATGCTGTAGGGGCGCAGGAGGCTGTAGGTGCGCAGCATGCTGTAGGGGCGCAGGAGGCTGTATGTGCGCAGCATGCTGTAGGGGCGCAGGAGGCTGTAGGTGCGCAGCATGCTGTAGGGGCGCAGGAGGCTGTAGGTGCGCAGCATGCTGTAGGGGCGCAGCATGCTGTAGGGGCGCAGGAGGCTGTAGGGGCGCAGGAGGCTGTAGGGGCGCAGCATGCTATAGGGGCGCAGCATGCTGTAGGGGCGCAGCATGCTGTAGGGGCGCAGGAGGCTGTAGGTGCGTAGCATGCTGTAGGGGCGCAGGAGGCTGTAGGTGCGTAGCATGCTGTAGGGGCGCAGGAGGCTGTAGGTGCGTAGCATGCTGTAGGGGCGCAGGAGGCTGTAGGTGCGTAGCATGCTGTAGGGGCGCAGGAGGCTGTAGGTGCGTAGCATGCTGTAGGTGCGTAGCATGCTGTAGGGGCGCAGGAGGCTGTAGGTGCGTAGCATGCTGTAGGGGCGCAGGAGGCTGTAGGTGCGTAGCATGCTGTAGGTGCGTAGCATGCTGTAGGGGCGCAGGAGGCTGTAGGTGCGCAGCATGCTATAGGGGTGCAGGAGGCTGTAGGTGCGCAGCATGCTATAGGGGTCAGGGAGACTGTAGGGGCGCAGGAGGCTGTAGGGGCGCAGCATGCTGTAGGGGCACAGGAGGCTGTATGTGCGCAGCATGCTGTAGGGGCGCAGGAGGCTGTAGGTGCGTAGCATGCTGTAGGGGCGCAGGAGGCTGTAGGTGCGTAGCATGCTGTAGGGGCACAGGAGGCTGTAGGTGCGTAGCATGCTGTAGGGGCGCAGGATGCTGTAGGGGCGCAGGAGGCTGTAGGTGCGTAGCATGCTGTAGGGGCGCAGGAGGCTGTAGGTGCGTAGCATGCTGTAGGGGCGCAGGAGGCTGTAGGTGCGTAGCATGCTGTAGGGGCGCAGGAGGCTGTAGGTGCGTAGCATGCTGTAGGGGCGCAGGAGGCTGTAGGTGCGTAGCATGCTGTAGGGGCGCAGGAGGCTGTAGGTGCGTAGCATGCTGTAGGGGCGCAGGAGGCTGTAGGTGCGTAGCATGCTGTAGGGGCGCAGGAGGCTGTAGGTGCGTAGCATGCTGTAGGAGCGCAGGAGGCTGTAGGTGCGTAGCATGCTGTAGGGGCGCAGGAGGCTGTAGGTGCGTAGCATGCTGTAGGGGCGCAGGAGGCTGTAGGTGCGTAGCATGCTGTAGGGGCGCAGGAGGCTGTAGGTGCGTAGCATGCTGTAGGGGCGCAGGAGGCTATAGGGCGCAGGAGGCTGTAGGTGCGTAGCATGCTGTAGGGGCGCAGGAGGCTGTAGGTGCGTAGCATGCTGTAGGGGCGCAGGAGGCTGTAGGTGCGTAGCATGCTGTAGGGGCGCAGGAGGCTGTAGGTGCGTAGCATGCTGTAGGGGCGCAGGATGCTATAGGGCGCAGGAGGCTGTAGGTGCGCAGCATGCTATAGGGGTGCAGGAGGCTGTAGGTGCGCAGCATGCTATAGGGGTCAGGGAGACTATAGGGGCGCAGCATGCTGTAGGGGCGCAGCATGCTGTAGGGGCACAGGAGGCTGTATGTGCGCAGCATGCTGTAGGGGCGCAGGAGGCTGTAGGTGCGTAGCATGCTGTAGGGGCGCAGGAGGCTGTAGGTGCGTAGCATGCTGTAGGGGCGCAGGAGGCTGTAGGGGCGCAGCATGCTGTAGGGGCGCAGGAGGCTGTAGGTGCGTAGCATGCTATAGGGGCGCAGGAGGCTGTAGGGGCGCAGGATGCTATAGGGCGCAGGAGGCTGTAGGTGCGCAGCATGCTATAGGGGTGCAGGAGGCTGTAGGTGCGCAGCATGCTATAGGGGTGCAGGAGGCTGTAGGTGCGCGGCATGCTATAGGGGTCAGGGAGACTATAGGGGCGCAGCATGCTGTAGGGGCGCAGGAGGCTGTAGGTGCGCAGCATGCTATAGGGGTGCAGGAGGCTGTAGGTGCGCGGCATGCTATAGGGGTCAGGGAGACTATAGGGGCGCAGCATGCTGTAGGGGCGCAGGAGGCTGTAGGTGCGTAGCATGCTATAGGGGCGCAGGAGGCTATTGGGGCAGAGGACGCTGTAGTGACGCAGGATGCTGTAGGGGCGCAGGAGGCTATAGGGGCACAGGACGTTGTAGGGGTGCAGCATGCTATAGGGGTCCAGCCTGCTAAAGGGGTGCAGGAGGCTATAGGGGCACAGCTTGCTATAGGGGTGCAGGAGGCTGTAGGGGCGCAGGAGGCTGTAGGGGCGCAGGACGTTGTAGAGGTTCAGCATGCTATAGGGGTGCAGGAGGCTGTAAGGGTGTAGGAGGCTGTAGGTGCGCAGCATGCTATAGGGGTGCAGGAGGCTATAGGGGCGCAGCATGCTGTAGGAGTGCAGGAGACTATTGGGGCCCAGCATGCTATAGGGTGCAGGGGGCTATAGGGGGCACAGCATGCCATAGGGTGCAGGAGGCTATAGGAGGGCACAGCATAGTATAGGGGTGCAGGAGGCTGTAGGGGCGCATCATGCTATAGGGGCGCAGCATGCTATAGGGGCGCAGCATGCTATAGGGTGCAGGAGGCTATAGGGGCACAGCATGCTATAGGGTACAAGAGGCTATAGGGGCACAGGAGGCTATAGGGGCGCAGGAGGCTATAGGGGCACAGAATGCTATAGGGGTGCAGGAGGCTGTGGGGGCGCAGCATGCTATAGGGGCCCAACATGCTATAGGGTGCAGGAGGCTATAGGGCAGTGATGGCTAACCTATGGCACTGGTGGTGGAGGTGGCACTCAGAGCCCTTTCTGTGGGCACTCAGGCCATCACCAGAGATGACTCCAGGTATCTTCCTGCACTCCCAGGCAGCCCAGGACTTGCTGTGCACAGAGCTATTTTAATGTGACAGTGCTACCTTGGACTACTGGAGGAGTGGGAAGGTGTGGACAGAACTGGATTATCATTGTAGCTGTGACAGAGCAGGGAGTGTAAATCACTAATTACATTTCTGTGTTGGCACTTTGCGATAAACAAGTTGGTCTTGGTTGTAGTTTGGGCACTCGGTCTCTAAAAGGTTTGCCATCACTGCTATAGGGGCACATCATGCTATAGGGTGCAGGAGGCTATAGGGGGCACAGCATGCTATAGGGTGCAGGAGGCTATAGGGGCACAACATGCTATAGGGTGCAGGAGGCTATAGGGGGGCACAGCATGCTATAAGGGTGCAGGAGGCTGTAGGGGCCCAGCATGCTATAGGGGTGCAGGAGGCTATAGGGGCCCAGCATGCTATAGGGTGCAGTATACTATAGGGGCGCAGGATGCTGCAGGCTGTCCTGTCTCTCACCCCCCATTCATGTGCAGGGGGGAAGCGAGCAGCTTGTGACTCAATGGAAGAGGGGAAGTGGTCGGCACAATGTAGCAGCACCCAGAAGCCACAAGACTCGTTTCATAAGACCTCAGCGCGCAGGAGCCGGATGCTACAGACGCTACTAATGCTGATGAAATCACCTAAATATCCCCCGTGTTCTATCCAGTACACCCACGGCTGCAGAGTAGTAGATTCCCCTTCTCCTGGGCCGGGGGGGGGGGGGCAATAAGATCCACGCTAAAGATCAGGACCTCGGGGCAGAGAGCTGCAGTTTATGTCAAGGGTTTTACAGCTTGATGGGAACAGACTACAACCCTGCAGCAGAGGGAGTGCCGTCAGCCCCGCACCTTTTCATTTTTGCCAGCATCGTTTTTTAAGATATTAACCCCTTCCCGCTGCACCCCATTTTTGATTTTTGCGGTTTCATTTTTTACTCCCCATCTAGAACTTTTTTATTTTTCCATGTACAGAGCTGTGTGACGGCTTATTTTCTGCGTAACAAATTGCACTTCATGGTGATGGGATTTAATATTCCATGTCATGTACTGGGAAGCGGGGAAAAAAAATTCCAAATGCATTGAAATTACACATTTGCGCCGTTTTCTTGGGTTAGGGTGTCCCCCAAATGACAGGTCTGCTTTATTCTTTGGGTCAGTACGATTACGGTGATTTGTCTAGGGTTTATAATGTTTCTTACATTTAAAAAAATTAAAACCTCCTGTACAAAAAAAAAATGTATTTCCATATCGTCCCCCATGACGGCCCACCTGGAGGTTGACCCCTTGACCTCTGTAGGGACAGGAAGCAGAGAGGTTAAATTCCCCCCCCCCCCCTTGCACTCACATACCAGTGTCTTCCTGTCCCTACACAGGGCAGGGAGTGGAGAGAGCTCTCCCCGTCTCCTCCAGGGGGACAGTCAGGGGGGAGTATAGGTGCGGGACATGTCCCTACATCCTACCTGGTCCCGGGCCGCGAGCGGTGCATAGCGCATCCTTCCCCTGCCTGAAAGGGGACCTTCGACCGGCTCTGTTGACGGCTCCGCGAAGCCAACATCACCCGGGCACGTGCAGGTGTAATGGAACACTTCCGGGTGTTCCAAGATGGCGACTTCCGGCCAAAGAGTGTCGCACCGGAAGTGACGTATCGCGAACACGAGAAGCCGGCGTGAGTATGTTTGAAATATCAAGCGGGCTCTCACGTTGGTCTGAGGTCTATACTTCTGTCGCCATCAGCCGTGCACGCTACGTGGAACAGGTACATTACCTTAAGAATTGAGTATGCTTTCCTTCAGATAAAATTAATGGAGAATCATCATTTTTAGAATATAGATCTGGTGCCTGGATTTCTAGCTGAGCCTTCACGTTTATGTATGCTAATAAGGTCAGCCATTGTGAGCACATATATATCTATTGGGATTTCTTAATTCCACATTACATGTAGCCTGTCTACAAAACCTGGTTTTGTTCTCCTTCTTTTTGGTAGGAATCTAAAGAGAAGGAGAAAACAAAAGAGCTAGAGAAAAAGAAGGCACAATCACGCAGATGTAATATGTGTTTCAATAAGCTCTTAAGTAACTACAAGAAACCTGTATGCAAAGAATGTTTAGACAGTCTACTCAAAGAAGAGAAATACTCCTTTATGGAGGAGATGAGATCATTCATTAAGGGAGAAGTCCAGACATCTGTGGCGGCTTCTGTGGCTTCCATTATTCCCCAAATAGTACCACCTAAGAGACCCAGGGTGATGGAGTCCTATTCTGAGTCTGAAGCTGAATCAGAGGAAGCTAGTACATGAATGTTTCTCAGTCTATAGCGGCTACTAAGATGGAGTCGAAATACCTATTCGCATCAGAAAATCTTGATGCATTACTTAAAGCAGTCAGAGATACGTTAAAAATTGAAGACATTGAGGAGGCAAAATCTGTACAGGATGAACTATTTGGCATACTTAAAGCGAAAAAGAAAAGAGTGTTTCCAATAAACAATACACTTAAGGAATTGATATTGGAGGAATGGAGAGAGCCTGAAAATAGAATTTCTGTTTCTAAAGATTTCAAAAATCGTCTGATATTTGATGAAGAGGAAGTAAAGAACTGGAATGCTACACCCAAAGTAGATGTCCAGGTGACTAAAATCACGAAGAAGACTGATCTTCCATTTGAAGACGCCATTCAGCTTAGAGACCCGATGGATAGAAAAGCTGATAGTTTATTGAAAAAAGCATGGGGCCGCCATGCTTAATTAAAAGGTGAATATAGCTACGACTTCTGTTTCCCGTACTCTCTTTTTCTGGCTATAAAAACTGGCACCTCGAGAGAGATGCTGCTGGATACTATTCCTATGTTAAAGTCTGCTACAGCCTTTATTGCGGATGCCTCGGCAGAGGGAGTAAGATTCAGCGCAAAAGAAAGTGCCTTGTCAAATTCAGTAAGACGTGCCATTTGGTTAAGACAGTGGAGTGGCGATTGCAGATCAAAAGCCAAACTATGTAGTCTTCCCTTCCAGGGTGAATATGTATTTGGGGCAGAATTAGACGCCATTCTGGAGAGAGCGGCGGATCGTAAAAAAAGGTTTCCTGAAACAAGAACAGGTCAAAGGAAACAATCCTTTCGTGACCCAAAAGAGAAGAAGTTTCCGTACAGAGGTAAAGGCAAACAAGGTAGATGGAGTTATCCCAAAGGTGGAAGAGGAAGAGGATTCCTACTCAGCTCCAGTAACTCAACATCTAACTTTAGGAAACAATGACGCCAGAGTGGGAGGAAGACTGCTCCATTTCCGTCACCATTGGACCCAAATAACCTCAAACCCATGGGTCTTAGGGATTCTACTAGACGGTTACAAATTAGAACTGACTTCTCTTCCTCCCAACAAATTCATAATAACAAAGCAGCCGTCGCAATCACTAACCACCAGCTTATGGCAGGAGGTTCTGAAGCTGAAGACCATGGATGTGATATCTCCAGTACCCAAACAATCACAAGGGAAAGGTCATTATTCTCCTTTATTCCTCATAACAAAGCCAAATGGAACATTCCGTCTAATCTTCAATCTCAAAAATCTGAACAAGCATATTCTTTACAGGAGGTTCAAGATGGAAACTATATGCTCAGCCACCCCATTAATTCCGCCAAATGCGTTCTTATGTACCATCGACCTAAAAGACGCATACTACCATGTACCAATCTATCCACCATCTCAGAAATTCCTCAGATTTGCAGTAGTCACTCCGGAGGGAAACACAGCTTGTTTTCAGTACAAAGCTCTCCCGTTCGGGATCTCGTCTGCCCCAAGGACCTTTTCAAAAATCATGATAGAAGTAGTGGCATTTTTGAGATCCAAGAAAGTGGCGGTGATTCCATACCTGGACGACCTACTGATAATTGGTCAGACAGAACAGGAACTTATACAGCACAGGAATCTGACGATTACTACTCTGCAACAACTAGGCTGGTGCATAAACTGGGAGAAATCAAAACTGACACCCAGCAAAAACACAATATTCCTAGGCACACTTCTAAGCACATCCTTACAGATGTCCTTTCTTCCTCCCGAAAAAAGGGACAGACTCATTCAGAAGATACACCACTTCCAACAACAAGACTGTTGCACAATAAGAGAAGCCATGAGAATGTTGGGGCAGATGACGGCTTGCATACAATCTGTTCAATGGAGTCAAAGTCATACTCGAAGATTCCAGTGCTGGATTTTAGAGGTTTGGGACAAGAACTCCCACCATCTAGACCAGAGTATCCAACTACCTCCAAGAGTCAAAATGTTCCTGAATTGGTGGACAGAAATGTCACATTTAATGAAAGGAATACCTTGGCATCCATGGCCAATCAAAGTAATCCAAACAGATGCCAGTCGGTCAGGTTGGGGTGCAAATCTAGGAGACAAACTTCTTCAGGGTCGGTGGACTGCCTCCATTCAAAATCGGTCCTCGAATTACCGAGAACTAAGAGCGGTATGGGAGACCTTGAAAAACAGTGCCTCAGAACTCAGAGGACATCATGTGAAAGTCTATTCGGACAATATAACAACAGTGGCTTACTTGAAGCATCAAGGGGGCACAAGGAGCAAAGATCTCCTGGAGTTATCGGAAAAGATTTTTTGCTGGGCAGAAAAATATATCCTCTCGTTGAAAGCGATCCATCTAAGAGGAGAAGACAACAAGGTGGCGGATTTCCTGAGCCGGTATCACCTGGATCAAAACGAGTGGTGTCTGAACGACAATGTATTCCAAGAAATAATCAAGGTTTGGGGTCGTCCGACGATAGATTTATTTGCTACCAAGACCAATTCCAGAGTAAAAAATTTCTACTCGCTGGACAGCACCGGGTTAGGCCTTCAGATGGACGCATTCAATCAGGTTTGGGACGCTCCTCTTATGTATGCCTTTCCTCCTATTCCAGTGATTTCCAGAGTCATACAAAAGATTCGGGCAGACAAGGCTACTGTAACCCTAATAGTGCCATACTGGCCGAAAAAGAACTGGTTCCCGGCCTTAAAAGAAATGGCCCTAGCGGAACCGATACTTCTGCCTGTCAGAGAAGATCTCCTATCCCAAGGTCCCATCTATCACCCAAACCCACGGTCTCTCAGTCTCTCGGCCTGGATCCTGAAAGGTCATTACTAAGGTCCAGAGGTCTTTCAGACAAGGTAATAACCACCATGAAAGCAAGTCGTAAACCAGTCACCTTTGCTATTTATAATAAAATATGGAAAAAGTTTATGTCATTTTGTGGTTCAAGTCAACCTAACCAAACATCTCCGAATATTTCTCAGATCCTAGACTTCCTGCAGTCCGGATTTGACAAAGGGTTGAAGACCAGTACCCTCAAAGTCCAGATTTCAGCTCTAAGCGCTTTCTTTGATCATCCCTTGGCCGATAACAGATGGATCAGCAGGTTTGTGAAAGCCACATCCAGACTGAGACCAAATTATATACAGAAAATCCCATCATGGGACCTTTCTTTAGTACTTAATTACCTTACTGGGCCACCATTTGAGCCAATGGAAGATGCTAACATAAAGGACTTGACCCAAAAATTGACCTTCCTAATAGCTATAACATCCGCTAGAAGGTTAGGGGAGATTCAGGCGTTGTCAATTAGAGAGCCATACTTGAGAATATCTGAGGATAGAGTTACTTTAAGGCTTGATAAAACTTTTGTTCCCAAAGTTTCTTCAGAGTTTCATCGAAATCAAGAAATTTTCCTTCCATCGTTTTTTCAGGATCCAAAATCTCCAAAAGAAGCTACTTGGCATTCCTTGGATGTGAGAAGAATCTTACTGCATTATATAAAAAACACGGAATCATGGCGCCAAGATTCCAATATTCTCCTTCAGTTCGGCAACAAGAACAAAGGAAAGAAGGCATCCAAAGCCTCTATCGCCAGATGGATTCAGCTGGTCATCAAAGGAGCATATGAATCCCAGAATCTGACTATTCCTGAGCGAGTCAGAGCCCATTCAACCAGAGCTATGGCTGCCACATGGGCAGAAAAGAGGGGCGCTTCCATCGAGGAAATATGCAGGGCTGCCACCTGGTCGAGCCAATTGACCTTTGCCAAACATTACAGACTGAATGTCCAGAATACCAAAGAATTAGCCTTTGGTAGAAAAGTCTTGCAAGCTGTAGTCCTTCCCTAAGGAATTATCTGATAAATCTCCAGGTGGGCCGTCATGGGGGACGATATGGAAAATGGGAATTATTCTCACCGTTAATTCGGTTTCCATTAGTCCACCATGACGGCCCATGTATTTTTTCCCACCCCTAGAAATATATGTATATATATATTGTTATGCTATAATGATATATTGTTGTATTATAGTGTATGTGAAATTAACATGCAATGAAGGGGTTGCATCCACTGCCGGTGTTATTATTTGGAAGACACTGGTATGTGAGTGCAAGGGGGGGGAATTTAACCTCTCTGCTTCCTGTCCCTACAGAGGTCAAGGGGTCAACCTCCATGTGGGCCGTCATGGTGGACTAATGGAAACCGAATTAACGGTGAGAATAATTCCCATTTTTGCCATCTCCTGGCGCTAATAACTTTTTTAGACTTTGGTGTACGGAACTTTTGATAATGTTTTCAATGCTACCATTTTTAGGACTGTACAACCTTTTGATCACCTTTTATGGAATTTTTTATATTTTTTAAAATGGCAAAAAAGTGGCATTTTCAGTTTTCTGTTACGGGGTTAAACGCAGTGAAAAAACTTTACATTTTGATCGGACATTTTCGGACGTGGCATTATCTAATGTGTTTATGATTTTTACTGTTTATTAATATCAGTTCCAGGGAAAGGGGGGTGATTTGAACTTTTTATTTTTTTTATTAAAAAAAAAAAATTATAGTAAAAATTAAAAAAAAAACTTTTGAACTTTTGTATTTCAGACTCCCTAGGGTACTTTAACCTTAGGCTGCGGTCACATGTGGCGTTTTGAACGCGTTTTTTGGCCCATTTTTAAGCTTTGATTGGTCAAACCTGTCAAAAACAGATGCGTTTTTTGACTGACTGAGTGTCATCACCCTTAGCTTGTCTGATCGATCCTATTATATACTGCTATACTACAGAACCAGCATCAGCTCTGCGTCCGATCTAGTGGACGCTGTGCGCTAAAGGGTTAAAAACGATAGCAGCACAAGTGTAGCACAATTGATTGGCACCATTTTTGTTTTGCTTTGGGTATTGGGGGGGGGGGGTCTGTTGACCTCTGGAAACTTATTAATACCTTAAAATTGATAGCGGCAAAAACAAACATTTCTGCTGCACAAAATTTGACACCAATATTGTTGGATTTAAACAAGGTGCGGGGCAAGCCATGACCATTCCTAAAGCCAAATATGGCGTCCGAGAATAAAACACAGAGTCAGAGACCGAACAAGTTCATATGAGGATTTCACAAACTTGTAGAAATCAAAATATATTAGTCAAAGACAACATAAGACATGGAGGGAGGATGAGAAGATGTGGCAGCGGAGCTCATTCCGATTACGCTGCAGGTACAGCTGAGACTTACCCCAAAACACAGAAGGCCCCAAGAAGCACCGGGACAGACAAAGGAGGAAAATGAAAAGAGGGCCTAAGACTGAGATCTCACAATGTCCCTGGGGTCCACGTAACAGCAGGAAGGGGACACTAAAAAGCAGCCAAACCATTGAGAGATTGATGTGTAGTGCAGTCCAGAGTGCGGCTCCTTCATTTCTTTCCACCTACAGATTCCCCCACTTCTCCACAGGCGGAAAGTCTTCTACATCCCCCATTTCATCAAAGCTCTGCTCTCCTTGGGTATAGGTCAGTTTGTATCGTAAGCGAACCTTTTCCTGTGTGTGAAGAAAGCAAAACTGGAAATGTCACATCCAGCAGCTGGTGACATAGAGCTCAGTGATGTGGGATTAGCCGGAGGCGCCGGCATTGTACCTGTGCGGGATTGGCCAGCAGCAGCACCTGAGTGACAGCAGATGGAGGCAAGATTGGGTTGAATGCTGGAAGTTCAGTGCCTGACGGCGGCTGCAGCTTCACCCTCATAGTCTGGAAGAATAGAGAGTAAACTGCTGAGGAAAAGACAAGTGTTTCAGGAACAGTCGTGTACTCCCAACACCAACCTACCTTAGGAACAGCAGCCTGAAAGCTAATCCCGGAGACAGGGAGCGGAGCAGTACTCAGCATGGAGATGACCACCACCAGGACATCCGCTCTCCCTGCTGGAGCGCCCTGAGCAAAATGGAAGAGCACGCGGAAACTGCGCTGGTCGTACACGGTGACGGGGAGGATGTTACCTACCAGCAAACACCAAAAGAGGAAACAGCCAATTAGAAAAATGTGACAGGAGCAGAAAGGGTTACGGATGTGCACATCTACGTATGATGATGACTTGCCAGAGGTGGCTCCCAGGTGGGGTTATGCTTGTCGTCCCCTCAGAGACAAACCTTAACTCAATCCCCTACCCCTCCTGTGTCTGAATATGTACAGAGAGTGGTAGCGGTGACATCCATAATCCTCGTGCTTCAGGTCATGGACGTGGCCTGTAAGGCTCCTGCGCTGCAGGCGATGTCTTACAAACTGGGATGGGGCAGCTGGCTCGCGGGGTGGCCAGGGAGCGGCATGGGGGAGCTGGCTCGCGGGGTGGCCAGGGAGCGGCATGGGGGAGCTGGCTCGCGGGGTGGCCAGGGAGCGGCATGGGGGAGCTGGCTCGCGGGGTGGCCAGGGAGCGGCATGGGGGAGCTGGCTCGCGGGGTGGCCAGGGAGCGGCATGGGGGAGCTGGCTCGCGGGGTGGCCAGGGAGCGGCATGGGGGAGCTGGCTCGCGGGGTGGCCAGGGAGCGGCATGGGGGAGCTGGCTCGCGGGGTGGCCAGGGAGCGGCATGGGGGAGCTGGCTCGCGGGGTGGCCAGGGAGCGGCATGGGGGAGCTGGCTCGCGGGGTGGCCAGGGAGCGGCATGGGGGAGCTGGCTCGCGGGGTGGCCAGGGAGCGGCATGGGGGAGCTGGCTCGCGGGGTGGCCAGGGAGCGGCATGGGGGAGCTGGCTCGCGGGGTGGCCAGGGAGCGGCATGGGGGAGCTGGCTCGCGGGGTGGCCAGGGAGCGGCATGGGGGAGCTGGCTCGCGGGGTGGCCAGGGAGCGGCATGGGGGAGCTGGCTCGCGGGGTGGCCAGGGAGCGGCATGGGGGAGCTGGCTCGCGGGGTGGCCAGGGAGCGGCATGGGGGAGCTGGCTCGCGGGGTGGCCAGGGAGCGGCATGGGGGAGCTGGCTCGCGGGGTGGCCAGGGAGCGGCATGGGGGAGCTGGCTCGCGGGGTGGCCAGGGAGCGGCATGGGGGAGCTGGCTCGCGGGGTGGCCAGGGAGCGGCATGGGGGAGCTGGCTCGCGGGGTGGCCAGGGAGCGGCATGGGGGAGCTGGCTCGCGGGGTGGCCAGGGAGCGGCATGGGGGAGCTGGCTCGCGGGGTGGCCAGGGAGCGGCATGGGGGAGCTGGCTCGCGGGGTGGCCAGGGAGCGGCATGGGGGAGCTGGCTCGCGGGGTGGCCAGGGAGCGGCATGGGGGAGCTGGCTCGCGGGGTGGCCAGGGAGCGGCATGGGGGAGCTGGCTCGCGGGGTGGCCAGGGAGCGGCATGGGGGAGCTGGCTCGCGGGGTGGCCAGGGAGCGGCACGGGGGAGCTGGCTCGCGGGGTGGCCAGGGAGCGGCACGGGGGAGCTGGCTCGCGGGGTGGCCAGGGAGCGGCACGGGGGAGCTGGCTCGCGGGGTGGCCAGGGAGCGGCACGGGGGAGCTGGCTCGCGGGGTGGCCAGGGAGCGGCACGGGGGAGCTGGCTCGCGGGGTGGCCAGGGAGCGGCACGGGGGAGCCGGCTCGCGGGGTGGCCAGGGAGCGGCACGGGGGAGCTGGCTCGCGGGGTGGCCAGGGAGCGGCACGGGGGAGCCGGCTCGCGGGGTGGCCAGGGAGCGGCATGGGGGAGCTGGGTCTTGGGTTGGGTAGGGTAGGGATCAGGATTGAACAAGGGTACTGGCTCGTAGGGTGGGCAGGGATTGGGACTCATTTTCTTATATTTTACTGTACATTACACGTATTAAACACTATTGAAATAAAAAAAAAAAACCATTCAGGAATAATGTCCCATTTCTTTTGTACTATAGTAAGCAGATGGATAATGTGGAAGGGTTATTGAGATTCTGTGTCTTCCAGAGATGGGTCCGATAGAATGTGCCCTATATGGCAGGACCTTAGCCCTCCATCTACCATGTCGTACTGGGTTTGATGGACTCCAGAGGCACAGTGATGGCAGTAAGGGAGATTTCTGTCTTGGTGGGGGACGGCTGGTCCCCAGATACAGACGGGTGCAGTGCTGCAGGTGGAGGAGCTTTACTCTGCAGATCTCGGAGAGTCGGCTTGTGCTGAGTCTTGTCCCTAAAATGACATAAATCAGGAAGTCATAACGGAGGACGTACTGTAGGGATACAAGGACCGGAGTGTAGGCTGAACACGTTGCTGATTCAGTGTAGATTTTATATGATGCAGATTTATAAGGTGTGAATAAGGCAGAACAAAACAGGTAAAAAAAATGCAATCGGAAAATCTGCATGAAAAACACACAAAAACCACAACACTAAATAGACAAATCAGCATTAAAAAAAAATGGATGTGGATTTTCATGCAGATTTTCCGCATGACATTTCGGCTAGCTGCACACGTTGCAGGAAATCTGCATTGTAATACGGTAGCATTAAAGTGAATGAATAATGTAGACATTGCATTCAATACGAAATCTGCATGAAAAACGCTCATAAAAATTGTGCATATTGGATGAGGATTACGGATTATCCGCATGACAATGCGCAATGAGTGCAGCTTGTGTTGTATCAATCTGTCTACGCCAGAAATCTGAAATGCCGCGCACCACATTTACTGAGGGCTTTAGAACATTTTTAGGCAGGTTTTCCAACGCGTCCGAAAAAAGGCCGTTACCTTGGTAAAGGGGAGTGGCCTCAACAGAAAATAGCCAGTGCGCCAGAATATCCGTATTGTGGTGCAGCAATCTGGACCAAGCACTCTCTAATCTTAGGCCGGATACTCCTATACATGTGACTGACAGCCTGTCTAATGGTGTGAGGCTGTATAATGATGTGCTTCCTGGTGCTGGCGCCCCCTGCAGCCTGTGTGTGTATGAGATACTCCTATACATATGACTGACAGCCTGTATAATGATGTGAGGCTGTATAATGATGTGCTTCCTGGTGCTGGCGCCCCCTGCAGCCTGTGTGTATGAGATACTCCTATACATGTGACTGACAGCCTGTATAATGGTGTGAGGCTGTATAATGATGTGCTTCCTGGTGCTGGTGCCTCCTGCAGCCTGTGTGTGTATGAGATACTCCTATACATATGACTGACAGCCTGTATAATGATGTGAGGCTGTATAATGATGTGCTTCCTGGTGCTGGTACCCCCTGCAGCCTGTGTGTGTATGAGATACTCCTATACATGTGACTGACAGCCTGTATAATGGTGTGAGGCTGTATAATGATGTGCTTCCTGGTGCTGGCGCCCCCTGCAGCCTGTGTGTGTATGAGATACTCCTATACATATGACTGACAGCCTGTATAATGGTGTGAGGCTGTATAATGATGTGCTTCCTGGTGCTGGCGCCCCCTGCAGCCTGTGTGTGTATGAGATACTCCTATACATATGACTGACAGCCTGTATAATGATGTGAGGCTGTATAATGATGTGCTTCCTGGTGCTGGCGCCCCCTGCAGCCTGTGTGTGTATGAGATACTCCTATACATATGACTGACAGCCTGTATAATGATGTGAGGCTGTATAATGATGTGCTTCCTGGTGCTGGTACCCCCTGCAGCCTGTGTGTGTATGAGATACTCCTATACATATGACTGACAGCCTGTATAATGGTGTGAGGCTGTATAATGATATCCTTCCTGGTGCTGGCGCCCCCTGCAGCCTGTGTGTGTGTATGAGATACTCCTATACATATGACTGACAGCCTGTATAATGATGTGAGGCTGTATAATGATGTGCTTCCTGGTGCTGGCGCCCCCTGCAGCCTGTGTGTATGAGATACTCCTATACATATGACTGACAGCCTGTATAATGATGTGCTTCCTGGTGCTGGCGCCCCCTGCAGCCTGTGTGTGTATGAGATACTCCTATACATATGACTGACAGCCTGTATAATGGTGTGAGGCTGTATAATGATGTGCTTCCTGGTGCTGGCGCCCCCTGCAGCCTGTGTGTATGAGATACTCCTATACATATGACTGACAGCCTGTATAATGGTGTGAGGCTGTATAATGATGTGCTTCCTGGGGCTGGTACCCTCTGCAGCCGGTGTGTGTATGAGATACTCCTATACATATGACTGACAGCCTGTCTAATGGTGTGAGGCTGTATAATGATGTGCTTCCTGGTGCTGGCGCCCCCTGCAGCCTGTGTGTGTATGAGATACTCCTATACATATGACTGACAGCCTGTATAATGATGTGAGGCTGTATAATGATGTGCTTCCTGGTGCTGGCGCCCCCTGCAGCCTGTGTGTGTATGAGATACTCCTATACATATGACTGACAGCCTGTATAATGATGTGAGGCTGTATAATGATGTGCTTCCTGGTGCTGGCGCCCCCTGCAGCCTGTGTGTGTATGAGATACTCCTATACATATGACTGACAGCCTGTATAATGGTGTGAGGCTGTATAATGATGTGCTTCCTGGTGCTGGCGCCCCCTGCAGCCTGTGTGTGTATGAGATACTCCTATACATATGACTGACAGCCTGTATAATGATGTGAGGCCGTATAATGATGTGCTTCCTGGTGCTGGCGCCCCCTGCAGCCTGTGTGTATGAGATACTCCTATACATATGACTGACAGCCTGTATAATGGTGTGAGGCTGTATAATGATGTGCTTCCTGGTGCTGGCGCCCCCTGCAGCCTGTGTGTGTATGAGATACTCCTATACATATGACTGACAGCCTGTATAATGATGTGAGGCTGTATAATGATATCCTTCCTGGTGCTGGCGCCCCCTGCAGCCTGTGTGTGTATGAGATACTCCTATACATATGACTGACAGCCTGTATAATGATGTGAGGCTGTATAATGATGTGCTTCCTGGTGCTGGCGCCCCCTGCAGCCTGTGTGTGTATGAGATTCTCCTATACATATGACTGACAGCCTGCATAATGATGTGAGGCTGTATAATGATGTGCTTCCTGGTGCTGGCGCCCCCTGCAGCCTGTGTGTGTGTATGAGATACTCCTATACATATGACTGACAGCCTGTATAATGATGTGAGGCTGTATAATGATGTGCTTCCTGGTGCTGGTGCCCCCTGCAGCCTGTGTGTGTATGAGATACTCCTATACATATGACTGACAGCCTGTATAATGATGTGAGGCTGTATAATGATGTGCTTCCTGGTGCTGGTGCCCCCTGCAGCCTGTGTGTGTATGAGATACTCCTATACATATGACTGACAGCCTGTATAATGATGTGAGGCTGTATAATGATGTGCTTCCTGGTGCTGGTGCCCCCTGCAGCCTGTGTGTGTATGAGATACTCCTATACATATGACTGACAGCCTGTATAATGATGTGAGGCCGTATAATGATGTGCTTCCTGGTGCTGGCGCCCCCTGCAGCCTGTGTGTATGAGATACTCCTATACATATGACTGACAGCCTGTATAATGGTGTGAGGCTGTATAATGATGTGCTTCCTGGTGCTGGCGCCCCCTGCAGCCTGTGTGTGTATGAGATACTCCTATACATATGACTGACAGCCTGTATAATGATGTGAGGCCGTATAATGATGTGCTTCCTGGTGCTGGCGCCCCCTGCAGCCTGTGTGTGTATGAGATTCTCCTATACATATGACTGACAGCCTGTATAATGATGTGAGGCTGTATAATGATGTGCTTCCTGGTGCTGGCGCCCCCTGCAGCCTGTGTGTGTATGAGATTCTCCTATACATATGACTGACAGCCTGCATAATGATGTGAGGCTGTATAATGATGTGCTTCCTGGTGCTGGTACCCCCTGCAGCCTGTGTGTGTATGAGATACTCCTATACATATGACTGACAGCCTGCATAATGATGTGAGGCTGTATAATGATGTGCTTCCTGGTGCTGGTACCCCCTGCAGCCTGTGTGTATGAGATACTCCTATACATATGACTGACAGCCTGTATAATGATGTGAGGCTGTATAATGATGTGCTTCCTGGTGCTGGCGCCCCCTGCAGCCTGTGTGTGTATGAGATACTCCTATACATATGACTGACAGCCTGTATAATGATGTGAGGCTGTATAATGATATCCTTCCTGGTGCTGGCGCCCCCTGCAGCCTGTGTGTGTATGAGATACTCCTATACATATGACTGACAGCCTGTATAATGATGTGAGGCTGTATAATGATGTGCTTCCTGGTGCTGGCGCCCCCTGCAGCCTGTGTGTGTATGAGATTCTCCTATACATATGACTGACAGCCTGCATAATGATGTGAGGCTGTATAATGATGTGCTTCCTGGTGCTGGCGCCCCCTGCAGCCTGTGTGTGTGTATGAGATACTCCTATACATATGACTGACAGCCTGTATAATGATGTGAGGCTGTATAATGATGTGCTTCCTGGTGCTGGCGCCCCCTGCAGCCTATGTGTGTATATGAGATACTCCTATACATGTGACTGACAGCCTGTATAATGATGTGAGGCTGTATAATGATGTGCTTCCTGGTGCTGGCGCCCCCTGCAGCCTTTGTGTGTATGAGATACTCCTATACATATGACTGACAGCCTGTATAATGATGTGCTTCCTGGTGCTGGCGCCCCCTGCAGCCTGTGTGTGTATGAGATACTCCTATACATATGACTGACAGCCTGTATAATGATGTGAGGCTGTATAATGATGTGCTTCCTGGTGCTGGCGCCCCCTGCAGCCTGTGTGTGTATGAGATACTCCTATACATATGACTGACAGCCTCCATAATGATGTGAGGCTGTATAATGATGTGCTTCCTGGTCCTGGTGGCCACGCCTCCTGCAGCCTATGTGTGTATATGAGATACTCCTATACATATGACTGACAGCCTGTATAATGATGTGAGGCTGTATAATGATGTGCTTCCTGGTGCTGGCGCCCCCTGCAGCCTGTGTGTGTATGAGATACTCCTATACATATGCCTGACAGCCTGTATAATGATATCCTTCCTGGTGCTGGCGCCCCCTGCAGCCTGTGTGTGTATGAGATACTCCTATACATATGACTGACAGCCTGTATAATGATGTGAGGCGGTATAATGATGTGCTTCCTGGTGCTGGCGCCCCCTGCAGCCTGTGTGTATGAGATACTCCTATACATATGACTGACAGCCTGTATAATGATATCCTTCCTGGTGCTGGCGCCCCCTGCAGCCTGTGTGTGTATGAGATACTCCTATACATATGACTGACAGCCTGTATAATGATGTGAGGCTGTATAATGATGTGCTTCCTGGTGCTGGCGCCCCCTGCAGCCTGTGTGTATGAGATACTCCTATACATATGACTGACAGCCTGTATAATGATGTGAGGCTGTATAATGATGTGCTTCCTGGTGCTGGCGCCCCCTGCAGCCTGTGTGTGTATGAGATACTCCTATACATATGACTGACAGCCTGTATAATGATGTGCTTCCTGGTGCTGGCGCCCCCTGCAGCCTGTGTGTGTATGAGATACTCCTATACATATGACTGACAGCCTGTATAATGATGTGAGGCTGTATAATGATGTGCTTCCTGGTGCTGGCGCCCCCTGCAGCCTGTGTGTGTATGAGATACTCCTATACATATGACTGACAGCCTGTATAATGATATCCTTCCTGGTGCTGGCGCCCCCTGCAGCCTGTGTGTATGAGATACTCCTATACATATGACTGACAGCCTGTATAATGATGTGAGGCTGTATAATGATATCCTTCCTGGTGCTGGCGCCCCCTGCAGCCTGTGTGTGTATGAGATACTCCTATACATATGACTGACAGCCTGTATAATGATGTGAGGCTGTATAATGATGTGCTTCCTGGTGCTGGCGCCCCCTGCAGCCTGTGTGTATGAGATACTCCTATACATATGACTGACAGCCTGTATAATGATGTGAGGCTGTATAATGATGTGCTTCCTGGTGCTGGCGCCCCCTGCAGCCTGTGTGTGTATGAGATACTCCTATACATATGACTGACAGCCTGTATAATGGTGTGAGGCTGTATAATGATGTGCTTCCTGGTGCTGGCGCCCCCTGCAGCCTGTGTGTGTATGAGATACTCCTATACATATGACTGACAGCCTGTATAATGATGTGAGGCTGTATATTTAACAAAAAAATGCTTTGCTCATACAATATGATGGAGATTGTCACTGGACAGAAGATGCCGCTGGTCACATGTCCATGTCACATGTCCTGCACCTCCCTGGGCAGGACACCACTAGGTTTGGCTGCAGTGCATCCAGTATGGCCGATGTGGGATGTCAGATAATGTGCAGTGATGTCAGTAACACATCATTACCATGGTAACAGACCAAGACAGTCGGTTACATCACTGGGGGCAGAGTGTAAGAGGGAGGAGGAATTACTGATAACAGAAGGATCATGGGACTTGTAGTTTCCAGTGGCGGACATCTTGCTAACTCCACCTTCTTTAGGGGCCCATAACATTTTGTGAATCATAAAATCAAACTATTTAAGCTCTATTTTGTGATTAATGACATAGAGTTTTGTTATATTCATTTATTTATAGCATTATGGGTTTGTATCAAATGTTCATATTCCTGGAATAGCCCTTTAAGCAGATCTCCTCTCCACAGCTGTTAAACGTCATTTCAAAACGCAATTCAAGCGCCACGTCTGACTGCACCCTTAATATGCACCCGTTCTTAAAGGGACTAAAAGGTGCGGCCAATTCCTTTCTTAGGTCATTATCAATTAGGCAGATAAAAGGCCTGGGTTACATTTTTAGGTGTGGCGCTTGTATTTGAAAAAATGTTGTCGTAGAGAAAACCTGTTGAGGAGTTCTCCATGCAGGTTAAACAATCCACCTTGTCATCCGATAGTGGCAGGTTCCCGTAGAGCCCTAGTAACCAACTCACCCCCCTTCTTTTAGCTAAGCTAGGCCCCTCCTGTCTACTCCTCCCCATGTTCCATGCCTCTTCTCAGCAGGTTATGTGACCAGAGTGAAGCATATAAGGTCCATGTAACCCATGTCTGTATCTGATCACATGAAGTCACAGCAGCCTCCATGGACTTATATTCCTCCCATCCTCAATGTGATCAGGGACATTGCAGATGTAACAGAATCTTTAGATGATGTCCCCCTGGTCACATGACTTTAATGATGCTCTCTCAATGTTCCATACAGCAGAATATCAAATCATATTGAGACCTGTCAATAATGAACAAGGAGGCGGAGCAATGCAAGTAAGATTTGATATGCGTCACATCAGGTGAGTAGCATATAAGTTTACAAACATTGCAGCCAAGAAAAGGAACCATTTAGGGATAAGGGCGACGCGCGCCGTAATAGTAGAGGACCGAGCAGCAAAGGTTTACCGGTAACACCTGCGATCGGTGCTAGCCGCCGTGACGTCATCAGGGAGCGGCGATCCGTCACCATGACAGCCTCGGGTATGAAAGTCCGAGGTTGTCTTGTTTTAACCCATTCATTACAATATGCTAATTGCACATTGTAATGAATGAGGAGTTAAATCCCCATATACTGTAGTATGATAGGATCGATCAGACAACCTAGAGTTAAAGTGACCTAGGGAGTCTGAAAAATAGTAAAAGCAAAAATAAAGTTTAAAAAAAAATTATAATAAAAAAACCCCTAAAAATTCAAATCACCCCCTTTTCCTAGAACTGATATAAATATTAATAAACCGTAAAAATTATAAACACATTTGGTATCGTCGTGTCCAAAAATTCACAATCTATCCAGATATAATAATGTTTTTTCACTGCGCTTAACGGAAAATAGCGCCCAAAGTCGAAAATGTCATTTGCTTGACAAGTTCCATTAAGATGCAAAAACAGAAAAAACCCATCTGAGAAATTGCTACAATATTTGAAGCGACAAATTCGAAGAAAAAGAAGAGAGACAAAGCGCTGGCCGATCGCAGAATAACGCTGAAACCACAACAGCCAAAGGCGTGAGCTGCTGTACGCACAATGAGGTCACTGCGATACATCACAACCATCAATCCAGCGCGAGCACGAGACATTGTACATGATCCTATTGCTTACGACCATCACTACCGCACTACTGCCCACACACCAGAGGGGGCGCTACACCACCATCTGCCCCAGGGCTCTCACCAGGTCACGTGCAGGGTGCTGGCCGGCAGGGATTGCTGCAGCAGGGTCTTCCCGAGCAGGTCTAGGTCCTCTAAAGCTTTGTGACATTGCGGTGCATTCTGGGAAGTGGTTGACACCTTCTCTGTACAAACAACCTCACTGTCCGGTTCGGAAGACTGGAAGAGAAAAACTAGAAGTGAATAGTCAGGGAGCTTGCACACGCGGGCAGAGCCAAGACCCGGCAGTCATGGAGGAGAGTCAGAGGGAAAGGAGATGGTTTATCTAATGAAGACATAGACTGGGCCCAGACCCAATTACCTGAAAGCTGTTCCACGAGGAAGACTCCAGCGTCTGTGTAGAGGAGACCGGGTCATTCAGTCCTAGGGTCACAGAATGCAGAGGGGTAAGTGACCGCTCATATAAGAGGCAGGACGTCACATCACACCCCAAACCAACTAACTAACCCTAACCCACCCAACGTCGCATCCCACCGACCCGCGCGCGGGACGTCACACCCCATAAATGCTACGTCCTTTCCTTCAGACATGGTGAGGTATCGGCAGGATATTGGGGTGTCAGCTCTGCGGCTTTCATGAATCACGTACAATGCTTACATGACGCTCACATGCAATGCGGTAACTAGTAGTATGTCAGGGCTTACAGCAGTTGAACCATAGAGCTCACAATCTTATTTTACCATTAAAGATTAAATGCAGCTAATTTCATGTAAAGTTCACAGACAGGGACAGAAAAAGGACCTGACCTGGGGGTCATCAGTAAACCCCCACACCCCGATATACAGAACCATCATAACACACTGTATCCTCTTACCTAAGGACATGAGCTCATCATCTAGAAGAGACGTGGATGAGGACGGCAGCGATGGCACAGGAGGGTATGAAGGAGCCATGTCTAACCCTGACAGATCCAGCAGAGCTGAACTGCTAGCTAGGGGAACAAGAAGAAGATAACAACCACAGCTCTAACCCTGGGGGGCAGCTTTAAGGGTGCGGATGTAGGGACCTACCTGGCATGCTCCCAGAGGCAGACTCCCCATTGACTTCTTCTCCTTTCACCAGCTGTCGGTAAGTATTGATGACTTGTGTTAAGCTATCATTGGCCTGCAGGATTTCCGCTGGAAAATGCAGAAGACTAAAACTTAGAGACCCTAATCCTATAACCCAGGGCTGGATGTGCACCCTCGTAACCTTTACCTAAAGCCTCATCATTGTCTTCAGTATCACTGGCCAAGCGGAAGAGGGTGGGCCTCATCTTCTCACAGCGCTGGTACAGCTCCTGCCACCCAAGAGATACAGTCAGTGAGACCCCTGGCCAGGTGTACGCTGCGCTGCGTGTACAATGCACTCACCTTCATCAGGTCCTCGCTGCCCTCAGACCACTGCCCCGACCTGAAGGCACTCAGCATGTCGCTCAGGAGCTTCACGTTGTTATTCACCTCTTCTATGGCATTTACTCGTTTGGAAATCTTCTCCATGCGCTTTTGATCCTGGGAATGAAAAATAAGCTCATTATGCGAGAAGCTGAAGAGCTGGGGTATGATGCAAGGACCACCGGGGGGCGCTCACCTCCTGCACCATCTCCTTGATGAGTTTATTTGCCGCACGTAAGTCTTCTGGATGTGAGCTCTTCAGAAGACGCGCCAACATCTGGAAGAAGGAGAAAAACACTAAATAATGAATAAAAGATTCAAAGCCTCCGCCACACGGGCATCCCTCGCGCCAGCCCCCCCGCCACGCGGGCATCCCTCGCGCCAGCCCCCCCGCCACGCGGGCATCCCTCGCGCCAGCCCCCCCGCCACGCGGGCATCCCTCGCGCCAGCCCCCCCGCCACGCGGGCATCCCTCGCGCCAGCCCCCCCGCCACGCGGGCATCCCTCGCGCCAGCCCCCCCGCCACGCGGGCATCCCTCGCGCCAGCCCCCCCGCCACGCGGGCATCCCTCGCGCCAGCCCCCCCGCCACGCGGGCATCCCTCGCGCCAGCCCCCCCGCCACGCGGGCATCCCTCGCGCCAGCCCCCCCCGCCACGCGGGCATCCCTCGCGCCAGCCCCCCCCGCCACGCGGGCATCCCTCGCGCCAGCCCCCCCGCCACGCGGGCATCCCTCGCGCCAGCCCCCCCGCCACACGGGCATCCCTCGCGCCAGCCCCCCCGCCACACGGGCATCCCTCGCGCCAGCCCCCCCGCCACACGGGCATCCCTCGCGCCAGCCCCCCGCCACACGGGCATCCCTCGCGCCAGCCCCCGCCACACGTGCATCCCCGTCTCCGCTCTATAACAAGCTTATATTTTTTGAGGTGCAGAGAGAACTTGGTACATCCTGTTATTATGAGAATTACAAAATTAGTAAAGTGGCTGTTAAGAAGAATGTAGAAATGGGAGTAAGCTACGGTACCTTGGATTTCTCATCATCATCAAATATTGCGTTTTTGGGTCGAGGTGGGGGAGGGGGCATCATGGCTTCTGCTGGCAGTTTTGGGTCTTCCTTTATGATCCCTATAACAGCAGTGGAAGTTAATGAAAGTAATGAAGCCGTTGCATACAATTCCTCGTGTAGGGCCCTGGAGGATCCTCACCTTGTTTCTTCAGCATCTGGTATGCCTCTACTATTTTCACCTCATTGGGAAGTCCAAGGGTCCAGCTGTATAAAAGCTCCAATATTTTCAATTTCACTTTCTCTGGAGAGCGGGTGCCAAGGTACTAGACAATAAATGAAGGGTGTGAGGAATCAGACTCCACCAGGACAAATGGTGGCCATACATAACCCTAAGGCTAAAAACAAAACGTATGGGGGACTTCTAATCCAGGGCATCACTGTCCAGAATTACCTTACACCTAATTTAATGGTTTAGTTCAATTTGTTTCATGGCCATAGAGCACGCCCGCTCAACACCGAGCACGCCCGCTCAACGCCGAGCACGCCCGCTCAACGCCGAGCACGCCCGCTCAACGTGATGCACGCCCGCTCAACGTGATGCACGCCCGCTCAACGTGATGCACGCCCGCTCAACGCCGAGCACGCCCGCTCAACGTGATGCACGCCCGCTCAACGCCGAGCACGCCCGCTCAACGCCGAGCACGCCCGCTCAACGCCGAGCACGCCCGCTCTACGCCGAGCACGCCCGCTCTACGCCGAGCACGCCCGCTCTACGCCGAGCACGCCCGCTCTACGCCATGCACGCCCGCTCAACGCCATGCACGCCCGCTCAACGCCATGCACGCCCGCTCAACTCCATGCATGCCCGCTCAACGCCGAGCACGCCCGCTCAACGTGATGCACGCCCGCTCTACGCCGAGCACGCCCGCTCAACGCCGAGCACGCCCGCTCAACGTGATGCACGCCCGCTCTACGCCGAGCACGCCCGCTCAACGTGATGCACGCCCGCTCAACGTGATGCACGCCCGCTCAACGTGATGCACGCCCGCTCAACGCCATGCACGCCCGCTCAACGCCATGCACGCCCGCTCAACGCCGAGCACGGCCGCCCCACGTGATGCACGCCCGCTCAACGCCGAGCACGGCCGCCCCACGTGATGCACGCCCGCTCAACGCCGAGCACGGCCGCCCCACGTGATGCACGCCCGCTCAACGCCGAGCACGGCCGCCCCACGTGATGCACGCCCGCTCAACGTGATGCACGCCCGCTCAACGCCGAGCACGCCCGCTCAACGTGATGCACGCCCGCTCAACGCCGAGCACGCCCCACGTCGAGCCCGCCCGCCCCACGTCGAGCCCGCCCGCCCCACGTCGAGCCCGCCCGCCCCACGTCGAGCCCGCCCGCCCCACGTCGAGCCCGCCCGCCCCACGTCGAGCCCGCCCGCCCTTTTTTTGAAACCACAGGCTGACCCCTAACTACATCATATGATGACAAACTGTTAACCCTTTACCCTTTCTTTGAATAACTTGTTGAATGTGGTGAATTTTCTAAATAAATCTCCCTGCAAATGACAACCATTTCCTCACTTACCTTTGGTGAAACAACTTTTATCAACTCATTAAGGAATCGGAATTTGCCAACTTCATTGTGAAATCTTTTGCCACAGTTTTTCATGCAGGCCTCCAGGACCTGAAACAGATGAAACATCTCAAGATACAATAAAGTAAAAAACAGCAGCGGCAAAAACCAACACCACAAATACCCCTGACCCAAGAGCATCAACTGCTCCGTATCTTATCATCCTGCGTTTACTGCGCCTCTTGCGGATTGTGACGCCACTCTTTTACTAACCCAGGCACAACTGTACTGGGTAGACCAAGACCGAGAGTCTAATCTAACTAAAAACCATTGAGAATCAGAAGAGTGGAGGAGGATTGCACAGAAAGGGAAGTGACCTGGCTGCGCATTTACCGTCAGTGCTTGCATCGCTTCCCATTCTTGAGGAGACTGTATTTTGTGAGCCAAAAGTCGTGTTGCAAGATGAGGCCTATGGAAAAACCAGAAGACCAAAATTAACAAGCGAATAAACTACTTTTGAACCCTGAACCTGCCATCTTCTCCGCACCTCACCACTATATAAATCTTGGTCCTTTTCGGAAACCGCAGCGCAGCTTCTCCTCTCCTATCCTCCCTGCGCCGCACGCTGCAGCTTCTCCTCTCCTATCCTCCCTGCGCCGCACGCTGCAGCTTCTCCTATCCTCCCTGCGCAGCACGCTGCAGCTTCTCCTATCCTCCCTGCGCAGCACGCTGCAGCTTCTCCTATCCTCCCTGCGCAGCACGCTGCAGCTTCTCCTCTCCTCCCTGCACCGCACGCTGCAGCTTCTCCTCTCCTATCCTCCCTGCGCCGCACGCTGCAGCTTCTCCTCTCCTATCCTCCCTGCGCAGCACGCTGCAGCTTCTCCTCTCCTATCCTCCCTGCGCAGCACGCTGCAGCTTCTCCTCTCCTATCCTCCCTGCGCAGCACGCTGCAGCTTCTCCTCTCCTATCCTCCCTGCGCAGCACGCTGCAGCTTCTCCTCTCCTATCCTCCCTGCGCAGCACGCTGCAGCTTCTCCTATCCTCCCTGCGCAGCACGCTGCAGCTTCTCCTATCCTCCCTGCGCAGCACACTGCAGCTTCTCCTCTCCTCCCTGTACCGCACACTGCAGCTTCTCCTCTCCCCCCTGCACCGCACACTGCAGCTTCTCCTCTTCCCCCCTGCACCGCACACTGCAGCTTCTCCTCTCCTCCCTGCGCAGCACGCTGCAGCTTCTCCTCTCCTCCCTGCACCGCAGACTGCAGCTTCTCCTCTCCTCCCTGCACCACACACTGCAGCTCCTCCCTGCACCGCACACTGCAGCTTCTCCTCTCCCCCCTGCACCGCACACTGCAGCTTCTCCTCTCCTCCCTGCACCACACACTGCAGCTTCTCCTCTCCCCCCTGCACCGCACACTGCAGCTTCTCCTCTCCCCCCTGCACCGCACACTGCAGCTTCTCCTCTCCTCCCTGCACCGCACACTGCAGCTTCTCCTCTCCTCCCTGCACCGCACACTGCAGCATCTCCTCTCCTCCTCCCTGCACCACACACTGCAGCTCCTCCTCTCCTCCCTGCACCGCACACTGCAGCTTCTCCTCTCCTCCCTGCACCGCACACTGCAGCTTCTCCTCTCCTCCCTGCACCGCACGCTGCAGCTTCTCCTCTCCTCCCTGCACCGCACACTGCAGCTTCTCCTCTCCCCCCTGCACCGCACACTGCAGCTTCTCCTCTCCTCCCTGCGCAGCACGCTGCAGCTTCTCCTCTCCTCCCTGCACCGCACACTGCAGCTTCTCCTCTCCTCCCTGCGGCGCACGCTGCAGCTTCTCCTCTCCTCCCTGCGCAGCACGCTGCAGCTTCTCCTCTCCTCCCTGCACCGCACGCTGCAGCTTCTCCTCTCCTCCCTGCGCAGCACGCTGCAGCTTCTCCTCTCCTCCCTGCACCGCACGCTGCAGCTTCTCCTCTCCTCCCTGCGCAGCACGCTGCAGCTTCTCCTCTCCTCCCTGCACCCCACACTGCAGCTTCTCTTCTCCTCCCTGCACCGCACACTGCAGCTTGTCTTCTCCTCCTGCACCGCACCCTGCAGCTTCTCCTGTCCTCCCTGCACCGCACACTGCAGCTGGAGCAGTTCCATCCTGACAAGACTGTTCTGCTATCAACCAGCGCCCTGAGATGACCTCTTCGCTTTCTACATTGCAGGCCCCGTATCAAAAGCTGAAGCAATCAGGAAATGACAGCATTGATAAATAATGTCATATTATTCACCCTTCCAGGTCCCGATTTAGTTGGTCACAAAAGGCCTGAACATCCTCCCAGTTCTGTTCCTTGGTCAGAGGGTTTGTCGCTCGATCTGTGAAGAAAGAGAGAAAACAACACATCATGTCCTATTGTAGTCGCCTGCAGTCCCCGCCCCGTCACAGAGCGGTCCCCTCCAGTCGCTGCGCTGTCACAGAGCGGTCCCCTCCAGTCGCTGCGCTGTTATAGAGCAGTCACCTCCAGTCGCTGTCCTGTTATAGAGCGGTCACCTCCAGTCGCTGCGCTGTCACAGAGCGGTCCCCTCCAGTCGCTGTGCTGTTATAGAGCGGTCCCCTCCAGTCGCTGTCCTGTTATAGAGCGGTCCCCTCCAGTCGCTGTCCTGTTATAGAGCAGTCACCTCCAGTCGCTGTCCTGTTATAGAGCAGTCACCTCCAGTCGCTGTCCTGTTATAGAGCAGTCACCTCCAGTCACTGTCCTGTTATAGAGCGGTCACCTCCAGTCGCTGTCCTGTTATAGAGCAGTCACCTCCAGTCGCTGTCCTGTTATAGAGCGGTCACCTCCAGTCGCTGTCCTGTTATAGAGCAGTCCCCTCCAGTCGCTGTCCTGTTATAGAGCAGTCACCTCCAGTCGCTGTCCTGTTATAGAGCGGTCACCTCCAGTCACTGTCCTGTTATAGAGCAGTCACCTCCAGTCGCTGTCCTGTTATAGAGCGGTCACCTCCAGTCGCTGTCCTGTTATAGAGCAGTCACCTCCAGTCGCTGCGCTGTCACAGAGCGGTCCCCTCCAGTCGCTGCGCTGTTATAGAGCAGTCACCTCCAGTCGCTGTCCTGTTATAGAGCAGTCACCTCCAGTCGCTGTCCTGTTATAGAGCGGTCCCCTCCAGTCGCTGCGCTGTCACAGAGCGGTCCCCTCCAGTCGCTGTCCTGTTATAGAGCAGTCACCTCCAGTCGCTGTCCTGTTATAGAGCGGTCACCTCCAGTCGCTGTCCTGTTATAGAGCAGTCACCTCCAGTCGCTGTCCTGTTATAGAGCAGTCACCTCCAGTCGCTGTCCTGTTATAGAGCAGTCACCTCCAGTCGCTGTCCTGTTATAGAGCAGTCACCTCCAGTCGCTGTCCTGTTATAGAGCGGTCACCTCCAGTCGCTGTCCTGTTATAGAGCAGTCACCTCCAGTCGCTGTCCTGTTATAGAGCAGTCACCTCCAGTCGCTGCGCTGTCACAGAGCGGTCCCCTCCAGTCGCTGCGCTGTCACAGAGCGGTCCCCTCCAGTCGCTGTCCTGTTATAGAGCAGTCACCTCCAGTCGCTGTCCTGTTATAGAGCGGTCACCTCCAGTCGCTGTCCTGTTATAGAGCAGTCCCCTCCAGTCGCTGTCCTGTTATAGAGCGGTCACCTCCAGTCGCTGTCCTGTTATAGAGCGGTCCCCTCCAGTCGCTGCGCTGTTATAGAGCAGTCACCTCCAGTCGCTGCGCTGTTATAGAGCAGTCACCTCCAGTCGCTGCGCTGTCACAGAGCGGTCACCTCCAGTCGCTGTCCTGTTATAGAGCAGTCCCCTCCAGTCGCTGTCCTGTTATAGAGCGGTCACCTCCAGTCGCTGTCCTGTTATAGAGCGGTCCCCTCCAGTCGCTGCGCTGTTATAGAGCAGTCACCTCCAGTCGCTGCGCTGTTATAGAGCAGTCACCTCCAGTCGCTGTCCTGTTATAGAGCAGTCACCTCCAGTCGCTGTCCTGTTATAGAGCAGTCACCTCCAGTCGCTGTCCTGTTATAGAGCAGTCACCTCCAGTCGCTGTCCTGTTATAGAGCAGTCACCTCCAGTCGCTGTCCTGTTATAGAGCAGTCACCTCCAGTCGCTGTCCTGTTATAGAGCGGTCACCTCCAGTCGCTGTCCTGTTATAGAGCAGTCACCTCCAGTCGCTGTCCTGTTATAGAGCAGTCACCTCCAGTCGCTGCGCTGTCACAGAGCGGTCCCCTCCAGTCGCTGCGCTGTCACAGAGCGGTCCCCTCCAGTCGCTGTCCTGTTATAGAGCAGTCACCTCCAGTCGCTGTCCTGTTATAGAGCAGTCACCTCCAGTCGCTGTCCTGTTATAGAGCAGTCACCTCCAGTCGCTGTCCTGTTATAGAGCGGTCACCTCCAGTCGCTGTCCTGTTATAGAGCAGTCACCTCCAGTCGCTGTCCTGTTATAGAGCAGTCACCTCCAGTCGCTGCGCTGTCACAGAGCGGTCCCCTCCAGTCGCTGCGCTGTCACAGAGCGGTCCCCTCCAGTCGCTGTCCTGTTATAGAGCGGTCCCCTCCAGTCGCTGTCCTGTTATAGAGCAGTCACCTCCAGTCGCTGTCCTGTTATAGAGCAGTCACCTCCAGTCGCTGTCCTGTTATAGAGCAGTCACCTCCAGTCGCTGTCCTGTTATAGAGCGGTCACCTCCAGTCGCTGTCCTGTTATAGAGCAGTCACCTCCAGTCGCTGTCCTGTTATAGAGCGGTAACCTCCAGTCGCTGTGCTGTTATAGAGCGGTCCCCTCCAGTCGCTGTCCTGTTATAGAGCAGTCCCCTCCAGTCGCTGCGCTGTTATAGAGCAGTCACCTCCAGTCGCTGCGCTGTTATAGAGCGGTCACCTCCAGTCGCTGTCCTGTTATAGAGCGGTCCCCTCCAGTCGCTGTCCTGTTATAGAGCAGTCACCTCCAGTCGCTGTCCTGTTATAGAGCGGTCACCTCCAGTCGCTGCGCTGTCACAGAGCAGTCACCTCCAGTCGCTGTCCTGTTATAGAGCAGTCCCCTCCAGTCGCTGCGCTGTTATAGAGCAGTCCCCTCCAGTCGCTGTCCTGTTATAGAGCAGTCACCTCCAGTCGCTGTGCTGTTATAGAGCAGTCCCCTCCAGTCGCTGTCCTGTTATAGAGCGGTCACCTCCAGTCGCTGTCCTGTTATAGAGCGGTCACCTCCAGTCGCTGTCCTGTTATAGAGCAGTCACCTCCAGTCGCTGTCCTGTTATAGAGCAGTCACCTCCAGTCGCTGTCCTGTTATAGAGCAGTCACCTCCAGTCGCTGTCCTGTTATAGAGCAGTCACCTCCAGTCGCTGTCCTGTTATAGAGCAGTCACCTCCAGTCGCTGTCCTGTTATAGAGCGGTCACCTCCAGTCGCTGTCCTGTTATAGAGCAGTCACCTCCAGTCGCTGTCCTGTTATAGAGCGGTCACCTCCAGTCGCTGCGCTGTTATAGAGCGGTCACCTCCAGTCGCTGTCCTGTTATAGAGCAGTCACCTCCAGTCGCTGTCCTGTTATAGAGCAGTCACCTCCAGTCGCTGTCCTGTTATAGAGCAGTCACCTCCAGTCGCTGTCCTGTTATAGAGCAGTCACCTCCAGTCGCTGCGCTGTTATAGAGCGGTCACCTCCAGTCGCTGCGCTGTTATAGAGCGGTCACCTCCAGTCGCTGTCCTGTTATAGAGCAGTCACCTCCAGTCGCTGTCCTGTTATAGAGCGGTAACCTCCAGTCGCTGTCCTGTTATAGAGCGGTCACCTCCAGTCGCTGTCCTGTTATAGAGCGGTCACCTCCAGTCGCTGTCCTGTTATAGAGCAGTCACCTCCAGTCGCTGTCCTGTTATAGAGCAGTCACCTCCAGTCGCTGTCCTGTTATAGAGCGGTCCCCTCCAGTCGCTGTCCTGTTATAGAGCAGTCACCTCCAGTCACTGTCCTGTTATAGAGCAGTCACCTCCAGTCACTGTCCTGTTATAGAGCGGTCACCTCCAGTCGCTGTCCTGTTATAGAGCAGTCACCTCCAGTCGCTGTCCTGTTATAGAGCGGTCACCTCCAGTCGCTGTCCTGTTATAGAGCAGTCACCTCCAGTCGCTGTCCTGTTATAGAGCAGTCACCTCCAGTCGCTGCGCTGTCACAGAGCGGTCACCTCCAGTCGCTGTCCTGTTATAGAGCGGTCACCTCCAGTCGCTGTCCTGTTATAGAGCGGTCACCTCCAGTCGCTGTCCTGTTATAGAGCAGTCACCTCCAGTCGCTGTCCTGTTATAGAGCAGTCACCTCCAGTCGCTGTCCTGTTATAGAGCAGTCACCTCCAGTCGCTGTGCTGTTATAGAGCAGTCACCTCCAGTCGCTGTCCTGTTATAGAGCAGTCACCTCCAGTCGCTGTCCTGTTATAGAGCAGTCACCTCCAGTCGCTGTCCTGTTATAGAGCAGTCACCTCCAGTCGCTGTCCTGTTATAGAGCAGTCACCTCCAGTCGCTGTCCTGTTATAGAGCAGTCACCTCCAGTCGCTGTGCTGTTATAGAGCAGTCACCTCCAGTCGCTGTGCTGTTATAGAGCAGTCACCTCCAGTCGCTGTCCTGTTATAGAGCAGTCACCTCCAGTCGCTGTCCTGTTATAGAGCAGTCACCTCCAGTCGCTGTCCTGTTATAGAGCGGTCACCTCCAGTCGCTGTCCTGTTATAGAGCAGTCACCTCCAGTCGCTGTCCTGTTATAGAGCAGTCACCTCCAGTCGCTGTCCTGTTATAGAGCGGTCACCTCCAGTCGCTGTCCTGTTATAGAGCAGTCACCTCCAGTCGCTGTCCTGTTATAGAGCAGTCACCTCCAGTCGCTGTCCTGTTATAGAGCGGTCACCTCCAGTCGCTGTCCTGTTATAGAGCAGTCACCTCCAGTCGCTGTCCTGTTATAGAGCAGTCACCTCCAGTCGCTGTCCTGTTATAGAGCAGTCACCTCCAGTCGCTGTCCTGTTATAGAGCAGTCACCTCCAGTCGCTGTCCTGTTATAGAGCAGTCACCTCCAGTCGCTGTCCTGTTATAGAGCAGTCACCTCCAGTCGCTGTCCTGTTATAGAGCGGTCACCTCCAGTCGCTGTCCTGTTATAGAGCAGTCACCTCCAGTCGCTGCGCTGTTATAGAGCAGTCACCTCCAGTCGCTGTCCTGTTATAGAGCAGTCACCTCCAGTCGCTGCGCTGTTATAGAGCGGTCACCTCCAGTCGCTGTCCTGTTATAGAGCGGTCACCTCCAGTCGCTGTCCTGTTATAGAGCAGTCACCTCCAGTCGCTGCGCTGTTATAGAGCAGTCACCTCCAGTCGCTGTCCTGTTATAGAGCAGTCACCTCCAGTCGCTGCGCTGTTATAGAGCGGTCACCTCCAGTCGCTGTCCTGTTATAGAGCAGTCACCTCCAGTCGCTGTCCTGTTATAGAGCAGTCACCTCCAGTCGCTGCGCTGTTATAGAGCAGTCACCTCCAGTCGCTGCGCTGTTATAGAGCGGTCACCTCCAGTCGCTGTCCTGTTATAGAGCAGTCACCTCCAGTCGCTGCGCTGTTATAGAGCAGTCACCTCCAGTCGCTGTCCTGTTATAGAGCAGTCACCTCCAGTCGCTGCGCTGTTATAGAGCGGTCACCTCCAGTCGCTGTCCTGTTATAGAGCAGTCACCTCCAGTCGCTGTCCTGTTATAGAGCAGTCCCCTCCAGTCGCTGTCCTGTTATAGAGCAGTCACCTCCAGTCGCTGTCCTGTTATAGAGCAGTCACCTCCAGTCGCTGCGCTGTTATAGAGCAGTCACCTCCAGTCGCTGCGCTGTTATAGAGCAGTCACCTCCAGTCGCTGTCCTGTTATAGAGCAGTCACCTCCAGTCGCTGTGCTGTTATAGAGCAGTCACCTCCAGTCGCTGTGCTGTTATAGAGCAGTCACCTCCAGTCGCTGTGCTGTTATAGAGCGGTCACCTCCAGTCGCTGTCCTGTTATAGAGCGGTCCCCTCCAGTCGCTGTCCTGTTATAGAGCGGTCCCCTCCAGTCGCTGTCCTGTTATAGAGCAGTCACCTCCAGTCGCTGCGCTGTTATAGAGCGGTCACCTCCAGTCGCTGTCCTGTTATAGAGCAGTCACCTCCAGTCGCTGTCCTGTTATAGAGCAGTCACCTCCAGTCGCTGTCCTGTTATAGAGCGGTCACCTCCAGTCGCTGTCCTGTTATAGAGCGGTCACCTCCAGTCGCTGTCCTGTTATAGAGCAGTCACCTCCAGTCGCTGCGCTGTCACAGAGCGGTCACCTCCAGTCGCTGCGCTGTTATAGAGCAGTCACCTCCAGTCGCTGTCCTGTTATAGAGCAGTCACCTCCAGTCGCTGTCCTGTTATAGAGCGGTCACCTCCAGTCGCTGTCCTGTTATAGAGCGGTCACCTCCAGTCGCTGTCCTGTTATAGAGCAGTCACCTCCAGTCGCTGTCCTGTTATAGAGCAGTCACCTCCAGTCGCTGTCCTGTTATAGAGCAGTCACCTCCAGTCGCTGTCCTGTTATAGAGCGGTCACCTCCAGTCGCTGTCCTGTTATAGAGCAGTCACCTCCAGTCGCTGTCCTGTTATAGAGCAGTCACCTCCAGTCGCTGTCCTGTTATAGAGCAGTCACCTCCAGTCGCTGTCCTGTTATAGAGCAGTCACCTCCAGTCGCTGTCCTGTTATAGAGCAGTCACCTCCAGTCGCTGTCCTGTTATAGAGCAGTCACCTCCAGTCGCTGTCCTGTTATAGAGCAGTCACCTCCAGTCGCTGCGCTGTTATAGAGCAGTCACCTCCAGTCGCTGTCCTGTTATAGAGCAGTCACCTCCAGTCGCTGTCCTGTTATAGAGCAGTCACCTCCAGTCGCTGTCCTGTTATAGAGCAGTCACCTCCAGTCGCTGTCCTGTTATAGAGCGGTCACCTCCAGTCGCTGTCCTGTTATAGAGCAGTCACCTCCAGTCGCTGCGCTGTTATAGAGCAGTCACCTCCAGTCGCTGTCCTGTTATAGAGCAGTCACCTCCAGTCGCTGTCCTGTTATAGAGCAGTCACCTCCAGTCGCTGTCCTGTTATAGAGCGGTCCCCTCCAGTCGCTGTCCTGTTATAGAGCGGTCCCCTCCAGTCGCTGTCCTGTTATAGAGCAGTCACCTCCAGTCGCTGTCCTGTTATAGAGCAGTCACCTCCAGTCGCTGTCCTGTTATAGAGCAGTCACCTCCAGTCGCTGTCCTGTTATAGAGCAGTCACCTCCAGTCGCTGTCCTGTTATAGAGCGGTCCCCTCCAGTCGCTGCGCTGTTATAGAGCAGTCACCTCCAGTCGCTGTCCTGTTATAGAGCAGTCACCTCCAGTCGCTGTCCTGTTATAGAGCAGTCACCTCCAGTCGCTGTCCTGTTATAGAGCGGTCCCCTCCAGTCGCTGTCCTGTTATAGAGCAGTCACCTCCAGTCGCTGCGCTGTTATAGAGCAGTCACCTCCAGTCGCTGTCCTGTTATAGAGCAGTCACCTCCAGTCGCTGTCCTGTTATAGAGCAGTCACCTCCAGTCGCTGTGCTGTTATAGAGCAGTCACCTCCAGTCGCTGTGCTGTTATAGAGCAGTCACCTCCAGTCGCTGTCCTGTTATAGAGCAGTCACCTCCAGTCGCTGTCCTGTTATAGAGCAGTCACCTCCAGTCGCTGTCCTGTTATAGAGCAGTCACCTCCAGTCGCTGTCCTGTTATAGAGCAGTCACCTCCAGTCGCTGTCCTGTTATAGAGCAGTCACCTCCAGTCGCTGCGCTGTCACAGAGCGGTCACCTCCAGTCGCTGTCCTGTTATAGAGCAGTCCCCTCCAGTCGCTGCGCTGTTATAGAGCAGTCACCTCCAGTCGCTGCGCTGTTATAGAGCAGTCACCTCCAGTCGCTGTCCTGTTATAGAGCAGTCACCTCCAGTCGCTGCCCTGTTATAGAGCAGTCACCTCCAGTTGCTGCGCTGTTATAGAGCAGTCACCTCCAGTCGCTGTCCTGTTATAGAGCAGTCACCTCCAGTCGCTGCGCTGTTATAGAGCAGTCACCTCCAGTCGCTGTCCTGTTATAGAGCAGTCACCTCCAGTCGCTGTCCTGTTATAGAGCAGTCACCTCCAGTCGCTGCGCTGTCACAGAGCGGTCACCTCCAGTCGCTGTCCTGTTATAGAGCAGTCACCTCCAGTCGCTGTCCTGTTATAGAGCAGTCACCTCCAGTCGCTGTCCTGTTATAGAGCGGTCACCTCCAGTCGCTGCGCTGTCACAGAGCGGTCCCCTCCAGTCGCTGTCCTGTTATAGAGCAGTCACCTCCAGTCGCTGTCCTGTTATAGAGCGGTCACCTCCAGTCGCTGCGTTGTTATAGAGCAGTCACCTCCAGTCGCTGTCCTGTTATAGAGCAGTCACCTCCAGTCGCTGTGCTGTTATAGAGCAGTCACCTCCAGTCGCTGTGCTGTTATAGAGCAGTCACCTCCAGTCGCTGTCCTGTTATAGAGCAGTCACCTCCAGTCGCTGTCCTGTTATAGAGCAGTCACCTCCAGTCGCTGTCCTGTTATAGAGCAGTCACCTCCAGTCGCTGTCCTGTTATAGAGCAGTCACCTCCAGTCGCTGCGCTGTCACAGAGCGGTCACCTCCAGTCGCTGTCCTGTTATAGAGCAGTCACCTCCAGTCGCTGTCCTGTTATAGAGCAGTCACCTCCAGTCGCTGTCCTGTTATAGAGCGGTCACCTCCAGTCGCTGTGCTGTTATAGAGCAGTCACCTCCAGTCGCTGTCCTGTTATAGAGCAGTCACCTCCAGTCGCTGTCCTGTTATAGAGCGGTCACCTCCAGTCGCTGCGCTGTCACAGAGCGGTCCCCTCCAGTCGCTGTCCTGTTATAGAGCAGTCACCTCCAGTCGCTGTCCTGTTATAGAGCGGTCACCTCCAGTCGCTGCGTTGTTATAGAGCAGTCACCTCCAGTCGCTGTCCTGTTATAGAGCAGTCACCTCCAGTCGCTGTCATTATCTGGTCACTTTCTTGGATCAGAATGTAACTTGTGATGTCACTATATACAGGGCAATGATGTCATGAAGGATCTGATGAAGTTTCTCCTGGTGACATAACTCTCTATAAGTTGCCTCATGAAGGAGGCCATGTCTCCGCTGCAGAGTCCTCGGGGTGTTCAGGGACCCCCTTGCACTTACTGATCCGGGCCTCAAGACTCTCCTCTTCCATCCTGAAGTACGACAAGGCTCCGGTGCTTCCGCCTTACACCGGGCACTTCCGCCAGGACTGCGGATCGATGCGCGTCACTTCCGCCCACACCTCGCCTTCTGGTTCGCTGCCTTCAAAGAACTCACATTTTCAAGTAATTTGAGCTCAGGGCGCATGCGTTCCTTAAGTCTAGTCGGTAGTAAAGGAGTTAACTGAAAGTCATGTGACGGGCGTGTCATTCAGGATATAAAATACTTTTAAATGTCACATGGTTTATGATGGATGACGTAAGACAGCAGGGGGCAGGACAGACACTACAGACAGCAGGGGGCAGGACAGACACTACAGACAGCAGGGGGCAGGACAGACACTACAGACAGCAGGGGGCAGCACAGAAACTACAGACAGCAGGGGGCAGGACAGACACTACAGACAGCAGGGGGCAGCACAGACACTACAGACAGCAGGGGGCAGGACAGACACTACAGACAGCAGGGGGCAGGACAGACTCTACAGACAGCAGGGGGCAGCACAGACACTACAGACAGCAGGGGGCAGGACAGACACTACAGACAGCAGGGGGCAGGACAGACACTACAGACAGCAGGGGGCAGCCCATACACTACAGACAGCAGGGGGCAGGACAGACTCTACAGACAGCAGGGGGCAGCACAGAAACTACAGACAGCAGGGGGCAGGACAGACACTACAGACAGCAGGGGGCAGGACAGACTCTACAGACAGCAGGGGGCAGCCCATACACTACAGACAGCAGGGGGCAGCACAGACACTACAGACAGCAGGGGGCAGCACAGAAACTACAGACAGCAGGGGGCAGGACAGACACTACAGACAGCAGGGGGCAGCACAGACACTACAGACAGCAGGGGGCAGCACAGACACTACAGACAGCAGGGGGCAGGACAGACACTACAGACAGCAGGGGGCAGCACAGACACTACAGACAGCATGAGGCAGCACAGACACTACAGACAGCAGGGGGCAGCACAGACACTACAGACAGCAGGGGGCAGCACAGACACTACAGACAGCAGGGGGCAGCACAGAAACTACAGACAGCAGGGGGCAGGACAGACACTACAGACAGCAGGGGGCAGCACAGACACTACAGACAGCAGGGGGCAGCACAGACACTACAGACAGCAGGGGGCAGCACAGACACTACAGACAGCAGGGGGCAGGACAGACTCTACAGACAGCATGAGGCAGGACAGACACTACAGACAGCAGGGGGCAGGACAGACACTACAGACAGCAGGGGGCAGCACAGACACTACAGACAGCAGGGGGCAGCACAGACACTACAGACAGCAGGGGGCAGCACAGACACTACAGACAGCAGGGGGCAGGACAGACTCTACAGACAGCAGGGGGCAGCCCATACACTACAGACAGCAGGGGGCACCACAGACACTACAGACAGCATGAGGCAGCACAGACACTACAGACAGCAGGGGGCAGCACAGACACTACAGACAGCAGGGGGCAGGACAGACACTACAGACAGCAGGGGGCAGCACAGACACTACAGACAGCAGGGGGCAGCACAGACACTACAGACAGCAGGGGGCAGCACAGACACTACAGACAGCAGGGGGCAGCACAGACACTACAGACAGCAGGGGGCAGCCCATACACTACAGACAGCAGGGGGCAGCACAGAAACTACAGACAGCAGGGGGCAGGACAGACACTACAGACAGCAGGGGGCAGGACAGACTCTACAGACAGCAGGGGGCAGCACAGACACTACAGACAGCAGGGGGCAGGACAGACTCTACAGACAGCATGAGGCAGGACAGACACTACAGACAGCAGGGGGCAGGACAGACTCTACAGACAGCAGGGGGCAGGACAGACTCTACAGACAGCAGGGGGCAGGACAGACTCTACAGACAGCAGGGGGCAGGACAGACTCTACAGACAGCAGGGGGCAGGACAGACTCTACAGACAGCAGGGGGCAGGACAGACACTACAGACAGCAGGGGGCAGGACAGACACTACAGACAGCATGAGGCAGGACAGACACTACAGACAGCATGAGGCAGGACAGACACTACAGACAGCAGGGGGCAGGACAGACTCTACAGACAGCAGGGGGCAGGACAGACTCTACAGACAGCAGGGGGCAGGACAGACACTACAGACAGCAGGGGGCAGGACAGACACTACAGACAGCATGAGGCAGGACAGACACTACAGACAGCAGGGGGCAGGACAGACACTACAGATAGCAGGGGGCAGCACAGACTCTACAGACAGCATGAGGCAGGACAGACACTACAGACAGCAGGGGGCAGCACAGACACTACAGACAGCAGGGGGCAGGACAGACACTACAGACAGCAGGGGGCAGGACAGACACTACAGACAGCAGGGGGCAGCCCATACACTACAGACAGCAGGGGGCAGCACAGACACTACAGACAGCATGAGGCAGGACAGACACTACAGACAGCAGGGGGCAGGACAGACACTACAGACAGCAGGGGGCAGCACAGACACTACAGACAGCAGGGGGCAGCACAGACACTACAGACAGCAGGGGGCAGCACAGAAACTACAGACAGCAGGGGGCAGGACAGACACTACAGACAGCAGGGGGCAGCACAGACACTACAGACAGCAGGGGGCAGCACAGACACTACAGACAGCAGGGGGCAGCACAGACACTACAGACAGCAGGGGGCAGGACAGACTCTACAGACAGCATGAGGCAGGACAGACACTACAGACAGCAGGGGGCAGCACAGACACTACAGACAGCAGGGGGCAGCACAGACACTACAGACAGCAGGGGGCAGGACAGACACTACAGACAAATAAGCTCCAAAACAAACAAAGTAAGAGGATACCACATGCCACATATAATAATAAAAGGGTAATACTTTATTCAATACAAAATTTGTTAAAATAACATAACATCTAAAATAACATCTCAGGAGAGATATAAAAAGCGAGGTGCACCAAGAGAGAAGTCTATACACAATATTAAATGGGCAGAAAGAATGCAAACATTAGTGGTCTGCAGTATGACAACAACAGCTTCAATGACTTTAAGCCCCCGTCAGCCTATACTTCAAACATCATAGTTAGGCAACATGCCTTAGTAGACAATTGTGAGGTTAAATGTTATATAATACATAATGGTTAGACATAATACCTGGTGTACCTCTCGCCCCAACGCGCGTTTCAACCCGCCTGGTCTTTCTCAAGGGGTAGTGTTGCTATACACACTCCAGGATTATATGTAATAGAGAGCCAATCGGCCGCCGGATCCCTGATTGGGAAACGGCATTCACCTGTGTGACTGGCGCATGGTCCTCCTATCGGAGCCGCGTCATCAGCGGGGAAGGGCCCGTGACGTCAGGGGGGCGGAGTCTTAGCTCCGCCTCACATGACAGCACTGACAATTCCCTCGCATGAGTCGCACGGACTCAGCGACAGACCGAGCATGCGCACCAGGTGAAGATGTGCGGAGGCTGCGACACAATGGATAAAGTTAAACAGATAATTGGATCCGTGAGAAATTCTACCTGGGACTCGCTTGTAATAGTTAAATTTGGGGTCAAATAGACCGATACGAAGTTACAAAGCATAAGTGTGTGACTGGGGTGAATGTGTAAATGATGTAATGAATGTGTAGAACATCAATAAGTGATGCAATGATTGCTATAAACATGTATACTAAGTGAAAATGTGTGTGTGTGAATATAAAACTGGTACAAACGTTGATAAACGTGCGAAATTGTATAAAGTGAGAGAAATATGTACTTATAGCCAAAATAGCTGAAGTGGATGGAGATGATGAAAATGCTGCTTATATATATGTGAATGTGTTGTAGGTGTTTGAGTGATGGATGAGTGCAAAGGTTGGTATGAAACAACAAATGGTGAAAAGCAAAAATTGGTGAAGAACAAAAAAGGGGGTGAAGTGATGGGCAACCTAAAAGTGTGTACAACACATGCAAGGAATTGTGGGGTACTGGGGGGACCAGTGATGGAAAAAGTGAAAGGTGTGTGTCAAGAAAGTGAAATACATACTTAGCGATATGCTGTTCCATCTATTGGGTGCCTGTTTATGCAAAGCAGCTCCTATGGAGATAAAACCTCATACACAAAAACCATTTATGTGAAAAAGATCGCTGTGCTTGTTGCACAAAAGATTTTTTTGGAAAAAGAATCACAATTATGATGTAAGAGCAATACAGCCTATGATGTATCCCGCAAAGAAAATATCTAGAGAGGCCTGGCTCACTGGTCAGTGGTATTATGGGTAAAGTAATACCTGGAGGTGTGCAAACACTAATATTAGGATCATTAAAAAGTATATTTTAAAAACACAAAACATAGAATAATCTTAGGCTTGGCAGGCAATGGTCACATATTAAATATCAAAAAAGTAGTGTCGAATTATAGAAAGGCTGAAAAGCCAAAATTTTCATTGAGGCCCAAGGGGTGTACAGTATTCAGAGACCAAATCCACTTAGATTCTGTTTGAAGTAGTTTTTTCTTTATTGCACCTCCCCTCATGTCAAGATTCACGTGGTCAATGCCCCGAATTCTCAATAATTTCGGGTTACAGGCATGATGTTGCTTGAAATGCCGAGGTATTGGTTTTAATTTTTCATGTTGCGGTAATTCAATTGATGCGGCTTTCCGAATATCGTTGACATGTTCCCGGACTCGTACTCGTAATTCTCGAGTTGTCATCCCGATGTATATCTTTGGGCAGGGGCATTGGGCGAAATATATTACGCCTTTTGTATCACAAGAAATTGCGCTGTTAATTTTATATTCTTGACCACCTCTCAAGTCAGAGAACGAAGTTGCATGGTCCATGTTCGGACAGGAGATACATCGGCCACATGGTTTACTTCCACATTTTGGCTTGGGGGCCTCAAATATTAATGGTTGGATCTTCACTGGTGGAAGGTAGCTTCTAACTAGTATGTCCCGAAGGTTGGAAGCTTTTTTTGGGGCCATCGCCGGATAGGTGGTGAGTATTTGTTGAAGAATCGGGTCAGATAGAAGTATTGGCCAATATTTTTTCAGGATGTTCATCATTTCGTCCCATTGGCTATGAAAGGGGGTTGCCAGACGTAAAGGTTGTGCAGCACCGGAGTTCCTCGACGAAGGAGTAGGTGGATATAATAAAGAAGAGCGTTCGGTATATTTAGCCCGTCTATATGCTTTTTTGATCACCCGTTTGCTGTAACCACGATCCAAGAACCGTTGACGGAGGTCGGACGCTTGTTCTTCAAAGCGAGCCTCTGTTGAGCATATCCGTTTGATCCTCAGAAATTGTCCAATCGGGACAGCATCTCGAACTCGTTTTGGATGGGCTGAAGAGTAATGGAGATAGGTATTAGTTGAAGTTTTTTTCCGATAGGTGTTGGTGTGCAGGAAGCCCTGTGAATCTCGAATAACCGTTACATCCAGGAAGTTAACCATATTTTGGTCACATTCATAAGTTAATTTGACATTACGGGTATTATGGTTTAGTCTTTCAATCAATGATTGAAGATCTTGTTGGGTCCCCCGCCAGATGAATAGTATATCATCGATGTACCGGACCCATAATGGGATCCGGCACATCGATGAGTCATCTGACAAGAAAAGCTCCCTCTCCCACAGCCCCAGGAACAGGTTTGCATATGAGGGGGCACAAGCTGCCCCCATAGCAGTGCCCTGGAGCTGCAGGAAGAAGGAGCCGTTAAAAGTGAAAAAATTGTGACCAAGGATAAATTCAAGGAGTGTAACGATAAATGTCTGTTCCTGACATGTGTAGTCCGTCATTTGCAGAAAATATGAGACTGCCTCCACCCCGTCGCTATGTTTAATTGAGGTATATAGTGACTCGACATCACATGTCACTAATATGTCCTCTGGGTCCAATTGTACCCCATCAAGGCGTCGGAGGAGGTCAGTCGAATCCCTTAGATAGGATGGTAGATTTTGCACTAATGGTTGTAAGAGGGAATCGATATATTTACAGACGTTGTCTGTGAGATTACCTCTGCCCGATATGATCGGTCGTCCTGGAGGTGTTACTGCATTCTTATGGATCTTTGGTAATAAATAAAGAGTAGAGATAGTCGGATCCTTTATTAACAAAGCTTCTGCAAGTGTCTTCGAGATTATGTTGTCATCTATTGCCCCATTGATGATGTCGGCCAATTGAGAACTATATGAAGAGAGAGGATTAAAAGTCAGTTTCTTATAGCATTTGGTATCACGTAATTGTCGGTATGCCTCTTTCAAATACATAGAATTTGGCCATAAGACCACGTTACCGCCTTTATCAGCCGGTTTTATCTGGATATCATCCAGGGATTTTAATTTATTTAGACTCATGCGCTCTTGTTTGGTTAAGTTGTCATTAGAGATGGAACGAGACAACTTACCAAACTCCTGTGATACCGCGTTGACAAAGACTTCTATCACCGGGCAACTTGAAAATGTAGGAAAATTCCGTGATTTTGATTTAATGCAAGGTGGAATAAGGTTGATATTACATTCCTGTGAAGACAAAGATCCCATATTGGAAGATGATGAAGGAATTACCTGTGTCACAGTAGATTCAGTTTGTTCCGGGAGGGATCCTATATTGGAAGATGGTAAAGAAATTACCTGTGTCTCAGTAGGTTGAATTTGTTCCCTCAGTAATTCTTCTAAGGTACGTACTACTACAGCATCTTGTGTTGTTTGATCAAGATGAGGATCATCGTTGTTGCTATTATGATAAATCCTTTTGAAGAAGAGATTACGAGCGAACAAATGTAAGTCCTTTACTGCTGTAAAGGGGTTAAATGAAGACGAAGGAGCAAAGGTTAGACCCTTGGACAGAACATCTATATCTACAGAAGATAAAGTATACGAAGAGAGGTTAATTACCTTTAGTCTGTTATATTGATCTTGACGTTTGTCCATCTTTGATCTTGGCTGCCGTCCGAGACCAAAATCCCTCTTGCGTTTAAATCTTTGACTGTCCGTTCGAGATCTCGATGAGCTATCACTCATGTTGCTCAATGAGGATATAGATGATACTGATGGAGAACGTTCGAACCGTCCAGTGTGGGTCTTCCTCTGCCATTTATACATTTGATTCGATGTACGGTCCTTTTGATCTCTTGAAAGTTTCCGCATTTTTAGATCCAAAATATCTTTCTCCCATTTAGTAAACAGGGATTCCATTTCTTCGGAAAATTTATTCGACTCATCTGTGGTGATTGCGGATTTTAACCGGTCTTGATGTAATTGTATCTTGATCTAATAACCGGTCTTGATGTAATAGTGCAACACTACCCCTTGAGAAAGACCAGGCGGGTTGAAACGCGCGTTGGGGCGAGAGGTACACCAGGTATTATGTCTAACCATTATGTATTATATAACATTTAACCTCACAATTGTCTACTAAGGCATGTTGCCTAACTATGATGTTTGAAGTATAGGCTGACGGGGGCTTAAAGTCATTGAAGCTGTTGTTGTCATACTGCAGACCACTAATGTTTGCATTCTTTCTGCCCATTTAATATTGTGTATAGACTTCTCTCTTGGTGCACCTCGCTTTTTATATCTCTCCTGAGATGTTATTTTAGATGTTATGTTATTTTAACAAATTTTGTATTGAATAAAGTATTACCCTTTTATTATTATATGTGGCATGTGTATCCTCTTACTTTGTTTGTTTTGGAGCTTATATGTATACCCAAGAGGGCAGCCTTAGCGTTCCTTGCACTAAATTTTGTTTAACATTTAAGTCGTAGAATCTTGTTAGATCATTGCATTGTTTAAACTCTTACGGTAAAACCACTTGATTTCTGAAGACACTACAGACAGCAGGGGGCAGGACAGACACTACAGACAGCAGGGGGCAGCACAGACACTACAGACAGCAGGGGGCAGCACAGACACTACAGACAGCAGGGGGCAGGACAGACACTACAGACAGCAGGGTGCAGCACAGACACTACAGACAGCAGGGGGCAGGACAGACTCTACAGACAGCATGAGGCAGGACAGACACTACAGACAGCAGGGGGCAGCACAGACACTACAGACAGCAGGGGGCAGGACAGACACTACAGACAGCAGGGGGCAGGACAGACTCTACAGACAGCATGAGGCAGGACAGACACTACAGACAGCAGGGGGCAGCACAGACACTACAGACAGCAGGGGGCAGGACAGACACTACAGATAGCAGGGGGCAGCACAGACTCTACAGACAGCATGAGGCAGGACAGACACTACAGACAGCAGGGGGCAGCACAGACACTACAGACAGCAGGGGGCAGGACAGACACTACAGATAGCAGAGGGCAGCACAGACACTACAGACAGCAGGGGGCAGGACAGACACTACAGATAGCAGAGGGCAGCACAGACACTACAGACAGCAGGGGGCAGGACAGACACTACAGACAGCAGGGGGAAGCACAGACACTACAGACATCAGGGGGCAGGACAGACTCTACAGACAGCATGAGGCAGGACAGACACTACAGACAGCAGGGGGCAGCACAGACACTACAGACAGCAGGGGGCAGCACAGAAACTACAGACAGCAGGGGGCAGGACAGACACTACAGATAGCAGGGGGCAGCACAGACACTACAGACAGCAGGGGGCAGCACAGACACTACAGACAGCAGGGGGCAGGACAGACACTACAGACAGCAGGGGGCAGCACAGACACTACAGACAGCATGAGGCAGGACAGACACAACAGACAGCAGGGTGCAGCACAGACACTACAGACAGCAGGGGGCAGCACAGACACTACAGACAGCAGGGTGCAGCACAGACACTACAGACACCAGGGGGCAGCACAGACACTACAGACAGCAGGGGGCAGCAAAGACACTACAGACAGCATGAGGCAGGACAGACACTACAGACAGCAGGGTGCAGCACAGACACTACAGACAGCAGGGGGCAGCACAGACACTACAGACAGCAGGGGGCAGCACAGACACTACAGACAGCAGGGGGCAGCACAGACACTACAGACAGCAGGGGGCAGCACAGACACTACAGACAGCAGGGGGCAGCACAGACACTACAGACAGCAGGGGGCAGCACAGACACTACAGACAGCAGGGGGCAGCACAGACACTACAGACAGTAGGGGGCAGGACAGACACTACAGACAGCAGGGGGCAGGACAGACACTACAGACAGCAGGGGGCAGCCCATACACTACAGACAGCAGGGTGCAGGACAGACACTACAGACAGCAGGGGGCAGCACAGACACTACAGACAGCATGAGGCAGGACAGACACTACAGACAGCAGGGGGCAGCACAGACACTACAGACAGCAGGGGGCAGCACAGACACTACAGACAGCAGGGGGCAGCACAGACACTACAGACAGCAGGGTGCAGCTCAGACACTACAGACAGCAGGGTGCAGCACAGACACTACAGACAGCAGGGTGCAGCACAGACACTACAGACAGCAGGGTGCAGCACAAACACTACAGACAGCAGGGCGCACCACAGACACTACAGACAGCAGGGGGCAGCACAGACACTACAGACAGCAGGGGGCAGGACAGACACTACAGACAGCAGGGGACAGGACAGACACTACAGACAGCAGGGGGCAGCCCATACACTACAGACAGCAGGGGGCAGCCCATACACTACAGACAGCAGAGGGCAGCACAGACACTACAGACATCAGGGGGCAGGACAGACTCTACAGACAGCATGAGGCAGGACAGACACTACAGACAGCAGGGGGCAGCACAGACACTACAGACAGCAGGGGGCAGGACAGACACTACAGATAGCAGAGGGCAGCACAGACACTACAGACAGCAGGGGGCAGGACAGACACTACAGACAGCAGGGGGCAGCACAGACACTACAGACATCAGGGGGCAGGACAGACTCTACAGACAGCATGAGGCAGGACAGACACTACAGACAGCAGGGGGCAGCACAGACACTACAGACAGCAGGGGGCAGCACAGAAACTACAGACAGCAGGGGGCAGGACAGACACTACAGATAGCAGGGGGCAGCACAGACACTACAGACAGCAGGGGGCAGGACAGACACTACAGACAGCAGGGGGCAGCACAGACACTACAGACAGCAGGGGGCAGCACAGACACTACAGACAGCAGGGGGCAGGACAGACACTACAGACAGCAGGGTGCAGCACAGACACTACAGACAGCAGGGGGCAGGACAGACTCTACAGACAGCATGAGGCAGGACAGACACTACAGACAGCAGGGGGCAGCACAGACACTACAGACAGCAGGGGGCAGGACAGACACTACAGACAGCAGGGGGCAGGACAGACTCTACAGACAGCATGAGGCAGGACAGACACTACAGACAGCAGGGGGCAGCACAGACACTACAGACAGCAGGGGGCAGGACAGACACTACAGATAGCAGGGGGCAGCACAGACTCTACAGACAGCATGAGGCAGGACAGACACTACAGACAGCAGGGGGCAGCACAGACACTACAGACAGCAGGGGGCAGGACAGACACTACAGATAGCAGAGGGCAGCACAGACACTACAGACAGCAGGGGGCAGGACAGACACTACAGACAGCAGGGGGCAGCACAGACACTACAGACATCAGGGGGCAGGACAGACTCTACAGACAGCATGAGGCAGGACAGACACTACAGACAGCAGGGGGCAGCACAGACACTACAGACAGCAGGGGGCAGCACAGAAACTACAGACAGCAGGGGGCAGGACAGACACTACAGATAGCAGGGGGCAGCACAGACACTACAGACAGCAGGGGGCAGCACAGACACTACAGACAGCAGGGGGCAGGACAGACACTACAGACAGCAGGGGGCAGCACAGACACTACAGACAGCATGAGGCAGGACAGACACAACAGACAGCAGGGTGCAGCACAGACACTACAGACAGCAGGGGGCAGCACAGACACTACAGACAGCAGGGTGCAGCACAGACACTACAGACACCAGGGGGCAGCACAGACACTACAGACAGCAGGGGGCAGCAAAGACACTACAGACAGCATGAGGCAGGACAGACACTACAGACAGCAGGGTGCAGCACAGACACTACAGACAGCAGGGGGCAGCACAGACACTACAGACAGCAGGGGGCAGCACAGACACTACAGACAGCAGGGGGCAGCACAGACACTACAGACAGCAGGGGGCAGCACAGACACTACAGACAGCAGGGGGCAGCACAGACACTACAGACAGCAGGGGGCAGCACAGACACTACAGACAGCAGGGGGCAGCACAGACACTACAGACAGCAGGGGGCAGCACAGACACTACAGACAGTAGGGGGCAGGACAGACACTACAGACAGCAGGGGGCAGGACAGACACTACAGACAGCAGGGGGCAGCCCATACACTACAGACAGCAGGGTGCAGGACAGACACT